>NC_087204.1:13000209-13017709 GCF_015104395.2 Macrobrachium nipponense | reverse complement strand
AATAAACTAAATACTTTTGGGATCATATAATGAATAAATGGGTATTTCACAATAAACTAAAATATAAGTGGAATCCTAAACTGGAAATAGGTACGAAAATCAACCAAAAACTTACTCTTTGTTCAGCAATGCAACGTATTTCTTTGTTATACAAACACACCAATGCAACGTATTTCTTTGTTATAAAACACACCAATGCAACGTATTTTCTTTGTTATACAAAAAACAGCAATGCAAACATATTTTCTTTGTTATACAACCACACCAATGCAACGTATTTTCTTTGTTATACACAAACACACCAAGCAAACGTATTTTCTTGTTATACAAAAACAGCAATGCAACGTATTTTCTTTGTTATACAAACCCACGCAACATATTTCTTTGTTATACAAAACAGCAAGAAGTATTTTCTTTGCTACAAACACCAATGCAACGTATTTTCTTTGCTATACAAACACAAGCAACGTATTTTCTTTGCATGCAAACACACCAACGCTACGTATTTTCTTTGGTTATACAAACACACCCAACGCAACGTATTTTCTTTTGTTCTAAAAACAGCAAATGCAAAAGTATTTTCTTTGTTGATACAAACACACAAACGCAACGTATTTTGCTTTGTTATACAAACACCAACCAAAACGCAAACGTATTTTCTTTGTTAAACAAAAAAACACACAACGCAACGTATTTCTTTGTTATACAAAAACGTACGCAATGCAACGTATTTTCTTTGTATACAAACACAACAAAGCAACGATTTTCTTTGTTATACAAAAACACAAGCAAGTATTTCTTGCTATACAAACACAATGCAAACGTATTGTCTTTGTATAAACAAAACAACATGCTTTCAAATACAAACATAACCAACGCAACACGTTTTTATTTCTTTGTTTAATACAAAAAAACAAAAAGCCAATGAAACGTATTTTCTATGTTATACAAAAACACCACTGCAACGTATTTTCTTTGTTATACAAAAAACAGCAATGCAACGTATTTTCTTTGTTATTACACACATGCAACGTATTTTCTTTGTTATACAACACCCCAGTGCAATGTATTTTCTTTGTTATCAAACACAGCCAATGCAACGTATTTTCTTTGTTATACATGCAACACACACACAATGCAACGTATTTTCTTTGTTATACAAACACACAATGCACGTATTTTCTTTGTTATACAAAAACAGCAATGCAACGTATTTTCTTTGTTATACAAACACATCAACGCAACGTATTTTCTTTGTTATACAAAAACATCAATGCAACGTATTTTCTTTGTTATACAAACACAACGCAACGTATTTCTTTGTTATACAAAACAGACAATGCAACGTATTTTCTTTGTTTACAAAAAACTTGCAATGCACGTATTTTCTTTGTTATACAAACACACCAATGCAACGTATTTCTTTGTTATACAAACACACAACGCAACGTATTTTCTTTGTTATACAAAAACAGCCAATGCAACGTATTTTCTCTTTGGTTATACAAACACACCAATGCAACGTATTTTCTTTGTTATACAAACACACCAGCAACGTATCTTGTTATACAAACACCCCAACGCAAGTGTATTTTCTTTAGTTATCACAAACACATCAATGCAACGTATTTTCTTTGTTATACAAACACACCAATGCAACGTATTTTTTTTCTTTGCTTATACAACACACCAAGCAAAACGTATTTTCTTTTGCAACTGTATTTTCTTTGTTATACAAACACACCCGCAACGTATTTCTTTGTTTATAAAAACACACGTTGCATTTTATTTTCTTTGTTCTACAAAAACAGCAATGCACGTACTCTTTGTTATACAAAAACAGCAATGCAACGTATTTTCTTTGTTATACAAAAACAGCAATGCAACGTATTTTCTTTGTCATACAAACTCACCAATGCAACGTATTTTCTTTGTTATACAAACACACCAATGCAACGTATTTTCTTTGTTATACAAACACACCAATGCAACGTATTTTCTTTGTTATACAAACACACCAATGCAACGTATTTTCTTTGTTATACAAAACACAATCAATGCAACGTATTTTTTCTTTTGTTATACAAAAACAGCAATGCAACGTATTTTCTTTGCTATACAAACACACCACGCAACGTAGTTTTCTTTGTTTATACAAAAACAGCAATGCAACATATTTTCTTTGTTATACAAACACACCAGCGCAACGTATTTTCTTTGTTATACAAACACACCAATGCAACGTATTTTCTTTGTTATACAAAAACAGCAATGCAACGTATTTTCTTTGTTATATAAAAACAGCAATGCAACGTATTTTCTTTGTTATACAAAAACATACCAACGCAACGTATTTTCTTTTTGTTTATACAAAACAGCAATGCAACGTATTTTTCTTTGTTATACAAACACACCAATGCAACGTAATTTTCTTTGTTTATCAAAAACAGCAATGCAACGTATTTTCTTTGTTATACAAACACACCAATGCACGTATTTTTCTTTTGTTATACAAACACACCAATGCAACGTATTTTCTTTGTTATACAAACACACCAATGCAACGTATTTTCTTTGTTATACAAACACACCAATGCAACGTATTTTCTTTGTTATACAAACACCCCAACGCAATGTATTTTCTTTGTTATACAAACACACCAACGCAACGTATTTTCTTTGTTATACAAACACACCAATGCAACGTATTTTCTTTGTTATACAAACACACCAACGCAACGTATTTTCTTTGTTATACAAACACACCATCGCAACGTATTTTCTTTGTTATACAAAAACAGCAATACAACGTATTTTCTTTGTTATACAAAAACAGCAATGCAACGTATTTTCTTTGTTATACAAAAACAGCAATGCAACGTATTTTCTTTGTTATACAAAAACAGCAATGCAACGTATTTTCTTTGTTATACAAACACACCAACGCAACGTATTTTCTTTGTTTATACAAAAACCACACCAACTGCAACGATTTTCTTTGTTATTTTTACAAAACACACATTTAAACGCAAACGTTCTTTTCGTTGGTTATTACAAAACACACCAACGCAAACGATTTCTTTGTAATACAAAAACAGCAATGCAACGTATTTTCCTTTGTTATCCAAACCAACCAACCAACCGCAAACGTTATTTTCCTTTGGTTATACAAAAACAGACCAATGCAACCGTATTTTCTTTCTGTTAATACAAACACACCAAAACGCAAATAATTTTCTTTTGTTATACAACCAACACCCAACGCAACGTTTTATTTTTTTTTCTTTTGTTATACAAACACCCCAATCAATGGCAACGTATTTTCTTTGTTATACAAACCACATCAATGCAAACATTATTTTCTTTGTGATAACAAAAAACACACCAACGCAAAACGTTATTTTCTTTGTTATACAAACACACCAACGCAAGAGTATTTTCTTATTATACAAAAAAGCAATTAAACGTATTTCTTTCTTTGTTATACAAAAACACATCAATGCAACGTATTTTCTTTGTTATACAAAACCGGAATTTGCAACGTTTATTTTCTTTGTTATACAAACACATAACGCAATGTATTTCTTTGTAATTACAAACACACCAACGCAAACGTATTTTCTTTGTTATAAAACCACCAACGTAACGTATTTTCTTGTTAATTTCAAAACTCACCAACGCAAAACGATTTTCTTTGTTATACAAATCACCAAGCAACATATTTTCTTTGTTATACAAAACTCACAACGCAACGTATTTTCTTTGTTATACAAAAACACACCAACGCAACGCTGTTATACAACACACCAACGCAAGTATTTTCTTGCTATCAAAACGCAACGTATTTTCTTTGTTATACAAACGCAATGCAAAAACGTATTTTCTTTGTATACAAAGTACAGCAATGCTGAATGCAATTTTCTTTGTTATACAAATAGCTATATACCCATAACCAGCTGCACAGTCCAAGAGAAAAAAAAAGCTACTAAAAATCAGAATAACTTGACTAAAAAGCCCTTAAGGCACCAGCCAGCCCAACTCTCAGCCTTGTGTCCTCACATATATTTGGAAATTGAATATATAACCGGAATAAGTAAACAGATGTTGGAAAAAAAAGTTTGCCCAAATCTTTTCCATTGATTACCTGCCCTCCAAAGAGAGTAAACTTGCGGGACCCCAAGCGAGTTATATTCTAGGTAAATACAAAAAGGAATATTCTTTTTTATGCAAATGTGAACTCCAGTGAAACTCCTTTATTTCCTTCCCGATGAATATGAGACGGAATTTACGTCTTCAATCAGCTTTTATATTTGCCAGTTGTCAGGTTAAATAAGATTTTGGGTCACTGAATAAAGTAGGCTATTGGCAGTATGAAAAAGTTTATTGATTGAAGTCTGAAGGGAATTTAGTTGATTAATTCCAAATAAACTTGATAAGCGACTTTCCTATTGGCGACCAAAACATTTCCCTGACATACCTGCTCGCTCGAGGGTAATAATAATCGATTGAACACTGCTTTACTTAGTGATTCGTACACGGAGACAAGATATTTTGCTCCAAGATCCTACGTAATAATTAATTACTTTAATCAGCAGAGGTTAAATTTTAAACAAACATTTCATGTTTTTTTTAATCCAATGCACAATGAAAGAATCCCACTGTAATGCTGTGGAATAAAGGTATTATTATTATTGTTGTTGTTATTAATATTTTTATTATTATTATTTTTTTTTTTTTTTGCTCTATCACAGTCCTCCAATTCGACTGGGTGGTATTTATAGTGTGGGGTTCCGGGTTGCATCCTGCCTCCTTAGGAGTCCATCACTTTTCTTATTATTATTATTATTATTATTATTATTTATTATTATTATTATTATTATTATTATTGTCATTTCAACAAGATCAAATTTATGCTAGATCTTTGCTGGCATGTCCTTGCCATTTATTGAAAGGGAGGATTTTTTTCTTTTTTTTTTGCCTCCATAGTTTTCCTGGTCCAAGAAGCTGTAATATTTTTCTGAAGTTTATATACAATTATGTATGTATGAATGTATGTATGTATGTATGTATGTATGTATGTATGTATGTATGAATTACAAATTATACAAAAGCATAGCACAGACCACGCATCCAAACCTTACAGCTGGTTTTACTCAGAGGGTTTTCAAAAGATATAGAGATACTTAGATCAAAGAGAGAGAGATAGAGAGATATTGCAAAATGCTGAAGGGTTGGGGATCAACTGACAAGTTCAGAACCATCAAATAAAAACTGTAAACAAAGAGGGAGGAATCGCTAAGGGTCTCTTATGGCGAGAGAGAGAGAGAGAGAGAGAGGAGAGAGAGAGAGAGACAAAGAGAGAGAGAGAGAGAGAGAGAGAGAGAGAGAGAGAGAGAGACCCAACACTGAAATGACGTATTGATGATTAAGTCCAAATAAATATCAGAACTGCGGAATACATGACGATTCAACTGCACTACTGAATTTCAGCTAGAAGTTGCTAAGTAATGACAATGCATTGACCACGGTAATATATTTAATAACGTCCTAATTCAGTACAATAAGAGCTCCTGTTAAACGTCCCCAGGAGGTGGTAAAAGAAACGTACCTTAACGAAATAATACTACATAGAAGTATTTGAAACAAAAGTCTTAACCTATGTTATATGTTCAAACCTTTTCTTTCTCGCTTTCGTCACATTTAAATTGGGATCTGAAAATCATGAATGTCAAAGTTCTCAGTTGATGACGAAGCACTAGAAACTAGAGTGGCCTGTTTTCTATGTTCTGATTAAGGGGTTGGAACAGATGTTGTGCCTACGAGAGTTCTTATCTGGGACCGAAGAAGTATCATACAGCGCACAATATGGTTCGCCAATAGTCTTTTTTTTTTTTTTTTCGTCAGGAATCGTGGATAGACCCAAAAACGCTTCAGGGAATATTAATCCTTCTCCATATTAGCTTCTGCTTCAAGCAAATGGTATCTGTCTTTTTTCCACACAGCCACAAACACACACACACACATACAAACATGTACAGACATTCGCACCTACTATAGTAGATTCACATCAAACTTGCATTTGACGTCTAGCCCAGTCGCTTACGACGTTCCTGATTGGCTGTTGATAAGCCAATCACAGGGCTGGAAACTCACAGTCTCTCTCGAGAGTTCACACAGGTATGATCTATGTTCCACCTCTCCTGAGGAATACGTCTTTCAAAAGAGGTGGAACGTACATTCTGCCTGTTGAACTCTCGAGAGAGACAGAGTTTCCAGCCCTATGATTGGCTTATCAACTGCCAATTAGGAGCGTCGTAAAAGACTGGCCTAGACATCAAATCACGGTTGATGTGAATCTACTCTAGCCTAACTAAGGGTAGGGTATATATATATATATATATATATATATATATATATATATATATATATATATATATATATATATATATTTTTTTTTTTTTTTTTTTTTTTTTTTTTTTTTTTTTTGCTGTATATAGAATAGTTTTCAGCAGGGCATCTTTAGATATCTAGATAACTTAACAAATAGGTTCACTGACCCTTTTCGGAGAATTTTCACTTGATCTAAAGCAAGCATACTACTGCTACCTTAATATCATTATACGTTTAGATTTGGAAGCAGATATTCCTGGAATATATAATATTTTTACTCCTGGAATATCAAGAATTCCTATGGAAGGTTATGTGTAGTCTTTTGAGGCTTTCGATGACAAGATGGAAAGAGCGAAGATGAACTTGCTATAAATTCGAGGATATGCAGTTAAGAGACAAGTACGGAGTTCGAAAGAGAGAGAATAAAACTGCCTACTATGTAGCCTACTATGTAGGTATGCAGATTACTTTGAAATTAAGATAATTAATCACTACTGGTATTCATTCATTTTCAATAACATTCATGCACGCAAGTTGGAGAAAAAAAAAGTATAGTTCCACTGACGACTTATTTCAAATATCGTCGCATGCGAGCTCCTTCGCAATAAATGAATTTTCAAGTTCATTCCGCTAATCATTCCTTTTTCTTTGAAGTCTGACGTTCTCTCCATAAGTGGATGGCTACTCAAGGCGGTAATGAATTCAATAAACGCAGAGCTTTTCCAGATATAATCTTATTTCCCACTAAAAGACGCGTTTCCTTTTGCGTACAGTTGAGAGATCTGGCCACGCCGCGTCATTGCAGGACTGGTATCGGGCGTAGATGAAAAAGAATGCCTTAGAACGCGATCTTTCCCCTCCCCCTACCCCAAAGTGAGAAAAAAATAGAACGGGAGAGAGACATGACACACAAGATTAAAATGGAGTAACTACTGCTTGGATATCTTTACACATCAGCTTATGGACGTGCTATAGACACCGTACATCCTGTAAGAGCATTTTCTCACCATAATTCAGAATCACACTATATCAGTAACAGATCTATGCCTTATTCCATGGATGAATTTGTATAATCATACGTGCTCCAGTGTCTCCTTGCCTGAATTAGTGCTTACTCGTTGCATATATTACACGATTGTTCAATTTTCACATTTAAGTTTCCTTAGAAGTGAGAACATTATTAGAATAAGTATACTGTTCTGAGCTGATTTAGCTAGGTACTGAACCCCCAGCAAGGTTCGGGTGTTGTTATCTATGACCAATATTTCTTAGGGTTATAAACTTTATATTTGTAGTCGTTTGTTTATGGTTTTACGGTAATTATCAACCGGTTAAAAACCCTTGGGGAGTCATTATCTAGTCAAAACATTAAAAATCACAACGATGTTTATCTCAAAGTTTGGCAAAGATATGCAGCTAAAAACTAATTTCAGAAGAGTAACTGGGAATAAAAATGTTAAATAATATTGATACTATATCGTCTTAGAATATAGTGATTTCCATAGCCTTCTTTCTGGAGAAGTAGAGGAATTATTTTGGGACTAAAACGAATATCTCTACATGAACAAAAACCCTTCCAGTAAAAATAAAAAAAGAAATAAAAAATTTGAAAAAAAATAGCCTAAACATCTCGAGCCATTTCCCCAGGAGGGATGGGTTTACTATTGCGTTTGCACGAGAGAGAGAGAGAGAGAGAGAGAGAGAGAGAGAGAGAGAGAGAGAGAGAGAGCGAACATTAATGGACTGACGGGAATCATTCAGATAGGTGCATTACAAACTCGTAATTTATTTTTGGAATTTATATTTTACTTCTGGAATTTATATATCTGTGCTTCAAAGACTCATCACTCATCGCATCCAATCCCTCTTCATAATCTTGAAGTTCTATGAGTAATTCTGTATTATGATTTGCGTAACAAAAATGGAAAGTTATAATCTGTTCTTTACGACACAGAAAATATTAAAAAAATTCGGAGGAATAAAAAAAAATAAATAAATGAAATAAACTCCCCGGCTCCCGTAACTTTTGTGCCTTCAAGGGGGAATACTACCAGCTTTCATTGTCGTTAAGAGTAAGCTTTATTTTTTTTTTCTTTTTGGAGTCCTGACTAGGAAAAGACATTAGGTTGCCTTACATTGGGTTACGCTTAAACAAATGCAACTAATGCTCACCAATAGTCGGCTGTGGTATCAAGAGTGGTAGGCCTAACCACATTCTCCTCCTCGAATAACTACATCCCGAAGGGTTTACACAGGACCTGGGTACACAGATCAATGCCCAGCCTCTACCATCGGTGTGTCTCCCACAGGCTGTTATTTAATCACATCCACTTACCGCTGAAGATCCCAGGCAGAAGCCAATTATTGTCATAAACAAGAGTGCCTGCAAGGGACGTCTGCAAGTAACAGGGCTTCTCTCTCTCTCTCTCTCTCTCTCTCTCTCACTTTTTTTTATTCCAAATCATATTTAGTATCAAAAGACGTCTATGTAGATCTTTAGAAGGGTGGGGATATTTCTAACCGAAAAAGAGAAGTCTGCAAGTAACAGCGCTTCTCTCTCCTCCCCCAGCCCCCCCCCCCCACCAACCCCCCCCCCCCCCCAACACAAAAAAAAAAAAAAAAAAAACCAAAAAAGAAAAAAAAAAAAAAAAACCCCCCCCCCCCCACACCCCCCCCCCCCCCCCCCCCCCCCCCCCCCCCCCCCCCCCCCCCCCCCCTCCTCTCTCTCTCACACACACACACACACACACACATACACACTGTTTTTATTCCAAATCAAATTTAGTATCAAAAGACGTGTAAGTCTTTTGAAATGTGGGGATATTTCTGAACGTAAAACACTGCATTATGGTTAATTAGCAGATCAACGTACGGCCATTAATTGGAGAGAAAGTACATCAGATATAAGAGGGGAAAATAATCTGAATTAAATTAAAACATGAAAAAGGGGGTTCGAGGGCTCTCTAAACCAATTCTTTGCCCACCCCACTTCAATTTCGGGCATCACTAAATTCTAATTAACCGTTTTAGAGTTGTTATATTCCCCCTTCAACCCCCACCCCCGCCATCCGTATTTTTTCAGGCATATTTTGTAGAGATACACGCGTAAATAAAGTTGTATTCTTCACGTTCCTATAGTCAAACTTCAACGAAAACACAGACCTGAACTCCTTTTATCAAGTATCTGCAAAATGGGAACACTAAAGAAAGCAAAGGAAATCAGAAAAAATAATAATAATAATAATAAAAAACTTTAACTTGACCTCAGTTTCAGATGCTAATATACTATAATTTGGCATAAATACGCAAGAATATTTTTTTGCCATTGTGTTCTACTTTCGCCTTGCATATGAGAGAGAGAGAGAGAGAGAGAGAGAGAGAGAGAGAGAGAGAGAGAGAGAGGAGCTGGTAATTAAAGTTTTTCTCGAGCGCTCATATACAGCGGAGTATATTGCAATCCTCGCAGTGCAGAAACAGAGGTAAGTAAAATAGAATATTTTTGTTGCTTGACTACGTTGAATTTAATCTTGGGAGCTCCTGGAGAGAGAGAGAGAGAGAGAGAGAGAGAGAGAGAGAGAGAGAGAGAGAGGCAGGTAAATAACATCTGAGTAAAATTCAGGTTTATGCGGGCGTCTAAAGTGCGTATTATCTTTTACTGTTGCATTAGATGATGCTTCCATACGAGTATTTAGCGAAACATGACTTCAATCAACTTTCCATTCAGGTGTCTGATGTTAAGAGGAGCACTCGGCTCAAATATGGTTAGGTTGAAAATATATCTTTTTTTTAATGTTCGAGATTTTCAACCGTTAAATTGGCTCTAAATGAATTTCGTTGCATCATCGAAACGCATCCAGATCATTTGGTCTATTTACAACTTCCGTCAAAATGAAGATTGTTTATCATCCCTTTCGAAATATGAATAAACCAACAGAGGCGTCTCCACTTTGCCATATTGGGATCTTCCATCCCATGAATTTTGAAGACCCCTGCATATAAGCGACGAGCTCACATAGCAGGTACTATAAGTGGGGGTTAAATGGTCGTTTGTCCTTTACTAGGACGCGTAATGGCCAACAAACAATTACCGTTGACCAGAGCATCTGCAGACCTCGACATTAAAGTCCGGGGGATATTAGCAGAATACCACTCTGAACTGTGAGTTAGGGATACGAGCGTTCCAATACGCAACAATACAGCCCAATTGCAGTTAAGATTTGTGGTCATAAAAGGTAATAAATGCAGGGATACGCAGGGGGTATTTGCAGTTCAGTACAAACGAATATTCTTTCGTATGGACTTACGTGCATGCTTGTCAATATTAATATAAAGTAAGTACAAAAATGGAATATTTACGGCTTCTGGAATTTTTGTGGGCAGGGAAGAGGTAATAGTGCTGATAGTCAGCTACAAGTTTACAATAAATAATGATAAGCATATCAAGTGGAGTATACCCAGTTTATCTCAAATGGTGAATTATACTGATTATTTTTCATGTGTTTATGTGAAAGAGTATACTCTCAATGCATATAAACTATTAACAATAAAATGCGGAATTACACCAATGATTTTTAATATGTTTATGTGACAGCGTACGTACATTCCTATTGCATATAAATTATTAACATAAAATTAGAGGAAGGTGTAACTATTTCCTGAAGAGTTTTATTAATAACATGTGAATTCATGCTTATGCATATGTAACTGGGGGGATTCTCCCCCCATTATTCATAAGGTAAGCGTGGACACGAAACGGAAGGCAGACCCACACACCCAATTACTCATAACCTTTCTCTCTCTCTCTCTCTCGGCAATCCCTCTCTCTCTCTCTCTCTCTCCACCTCTTTCTCTCCATTCTAACAGGTAATGAAAATGAGAGAGTTGCGTCATAACATTAACGTTTATTAACAAGAATAAATAAATCAATCAATCAAGCAATCCAGTCTTACAGACTAACTCAAAAACAGTACAATGTCTAGTCACCAAAAAAAGTCTACACCCCTCTGGGAATTCTTTGTCCCCCTGGCATTCCAGATCCGTCTGTTTCAAAGATACAGAACACATCCCGGTAAGTACACACACAAGTTTAAAGACAAAGTTAATAAAATGGAACATCTTACAAGATATCAAACAAGCCATCCCTTTGGCTAAAGCACTTCAACACTTACCCAAACAACTGGACACTAAACACTGTTAATAATAAACTCCCCCGGCGAACGCCACGGCATCTTGCCTGTGACTTGAAGCCCTCCTGTCAAAATCCTCCCATAGGCTTGGGTATGACACTTTTAACAGAAAGAGGCGCACACGCGCATACAAACACACAGTTCGATAGCGCCTCACGGTTCTAGCTGCATCCAGTTTCACAAAGGCACTTTGAGAAGAGTTCATAAACTGTCGTGCATTGACTTGTCGAACTAAGCACTTTTATCTCACGCCACCCCCAGAAACTCATTGTCAGCTACTCTCAGGTCGTCACCTCTGCACTGTTCTCCACATTCCATAGGTCACAGGGAACACATGGACAATATATTATTAATCAAAAACCCTAGGCCTTACACATACATTTGTCCTTTTACAGACTATACTGAAATTATTAGAGAAAAGCTGTCGTTTTAACTTCTTTTGCTAACACTACGTAGTGAAAAGTATTCTTTATGAAATGCCACTAAGAGAGGCCAGCTGCTACAAACTATATTATGACGAAAATTAAACAGAACATCGCAGGAACAATGTTAAACAAATGAGTTTAATACAGACGTCTGAGAATAATATCAATATTGATTCATATGAAACAGAAGACTTAACTTATGTCATCATGAGCAATAGAAACTGATATAAAGAGGAAACAAGTAAAAAAATGCGCAATCGAGCTTTCTGTGCAGCGTATAATACTGTATGAAACTATCAACCACGACCGGCAGCGCTCCAGTTGCTCACCAGATGCGTGGAGTGAGGGCGCGTCCCATGGCTCCGGAAAGCGCTGCCAGATGCACGATCCTTGGCTAAATTAAACCTCAAATAAAAGAAATCTACTAAGGTAAAATGGTTGCAATTTGGTATGTTGGATGATTGGAGGGTAGATGATCAAAACACCAATTTGCAGCCCTCTAGCCTCAGTAGTCTTTTAGATCTGAGGGCGGACAGACGGACGGACAGACTAACCATCTAATGTATTCTTGGAAGCTGAGGATATTTCACGATACGCCTCAAACGTCTCCTCTGCAACCGGAGGCGCCTGGCATCCAAAGTCCGCGAGGATCAGAGGATTCTGGAATATCTCCTGGGATATCCCAACCCTCAGGAGCTAAGAGGGAGGAAGCCATCCTTGCAAGACAAGGAGAACAACTGATATCGTCTGTCAACTGATACGCGTTGCTTTCGCCAGCGTTTGATTTTGGGTACGATCTTCTTCTCGGTTCTTCCAACACGAAGACATTTTCTTTGAGAGGATATTTTCGAGAAAGTCCTCTGCTTCATGTTACAAAATCTGCCTTTTTCATTGTGTACAGGATTGAAAAGTCTATCTCTACGAAAAGGTGAATTTGTTGTTAATTACTAACTTAGTTATACAAATAGATGGATTTGTTGTTAATTACTAATTTAGTTATACAAATAGGTGAATTTGTTGTGAAAAACTAACTTAGTTATACAAATAAGTGGATGTGTTGTTAATTACTAACTTAGTTATACAAATAATTATATTTGTTGTCAATTGCTAACGTACTTATACAAACAGGTGAAATTGTAGTCAAAGACTAACTTAGTTATACAAATAGGTGGATTTGTTGTTAATTACTAACTTAGTTATACAAATAGGTGAATTTGTTGTTAATTACTAACTTACTTATACAAATAGGTAAATTTTTTGTTAACTACTTAATTATACAAATGGGTAAATTTGTTGTTAATTACTTAGTTATACAAATGGGTAAATTTGTTGTTAATTACTTAGTTATACAAATAGGTGAATTTGTTATTAATTAATCAGTTATACAAATAGTTGAATTTGTTGTTAATTACTTAATTATACAAATAAGTGAATTTGTTGTTAATGACTAAATTGGTTATCAAATAAGTGTATTTGTTATTAATTACTAACTTAGTTATACAAATAGGTGAAATTGCAATTACTAAGTTACAGCAACATGTAAATTTGTTGTTAATTACTTACTCAGTTATACAAATTCGAATTGGTACACGGAATTGTAATAAACGAAAGTTTACAGATTTTGTGTGACTACGTTATTAAAAATACCAGGGAACAATCCAAGTTCCTTTTTGCTCCATTTTCAGACAACGTTACTTCCGACTCAACTCTTATTGTAATTAAGGCAAAAGCTTTCAACGATAGTTGTTGGAAAAGTTCTTTAAAATAATCATACCTGCATTTAACTTTGATTAGTTACGTTAATTATTATTATTATTATTATTATTATTATTATTATTATTATTATTATTATTATTATTATTATTATTATTATTATTATTAGCTAAGGGTTTTATGAAAATACAGATCGAACAATATGTACTTAAGTCAATGTTTCGTGAAGCCAAATTTAGGTAATTACTTATAAGTTTTGCATTTCATTTATCAACAGTTTGCGTTAAATGCAGTAGTATTATAAATTAACGCATAACTAAACGTAGATAAATCATCCACTTTGTTTTGTATGCTCTTCAACAAAGGGCTTCTTTCAAATCTGATCACAGTATCTAATTTAATTTTTCGTAAATCATCTTATTGGCGACCAAATCATTTATGAAGACAAATCCGTACGAATATAAAGGAATGAATTTTTTGACAAATGAAATGTTTACATACTGCAAAAAAAAAATAAAAATAAATAAAAAATCCTGGCATATGATAAAATGACAAGACAAGTTTAGCTCAAGCGGATAGCAGCGTGATATCCAGCACAAGACGATGACGCAATAAGCACCCTAAGTATAGCATCATCTAGCCATCTATTGTACCCTGGGCACGTAAAAGGGCAGCCGAATGTACCCCGCACTGGTAGATTACTATGTCTTCGCCATTATAGCGCGTCTTTCATGCCAGTTTTAGAGACAAAAGTACCACATTTATGAGCAGTTACGAGGTCACTAAATACAAAGCGGTTGTTAACTCTCGTTTTTTTTTTTTTTATTAAGCTGGCCTTATGCCAGCATGGGCTCTTGCTCATGGAGCAGCCCGTGGAGACCAGATGATTATACCTCTCAAAGGTTACGCTCATCTCTTTGGGAGGAATTTGTTCCAAAAGCAACAAAATGTAGGTAGATACAAACGTTGTCTACACTTCCTGTTGAATAATATGGTTTCATGAAAGACAAAAAGATGAAATCCAGAAAGATGAAATCCAGAAAGATGAAATCCAGAAAAATGAAATCCAAGAATATGAAAGCCAGAAAGATGAAATCCAGAGAGATGAAAGCCAGAAGGATGAAATCTAGAAAGATGAAATCCAGAAAGATGAAAGCCAGAAAGTGTAGACGAATTTACGTCCTAATAAAATGGTCCTTTCACTGAAGAGAGAAATAACTGCACCGTGTCACTTACGAAGACGAGCGTGTTGACATTCTTGTCAAAATCACCTCGTGATGGAAGCTGTGTATCTCAGTTACCCTTCCGTGAAATGAGAGAGAGAGAGAGAGAGAGAGAGATTGAGAGAGAAAGAGCCAGAGAGAGAGCCGAGAGAAAGAGAGGAGAGAGAGGAGAGCGAGAGAGAGAGGAGAGAGAGAGAGAGAGAGAGAGAGAGAGAGAGAGAGAGAGAGAGAGAGCTGTATGGGCCAACTTGACCTCACTTTCTGCAGTGGAATGATATCAACCAAAGACATCAAGATAAGGTTTATAGACATCCGCCTGCTGTATTATCTAATCACTTATGTTGCAGTATTTTCCTGGTAGGATATTTTATATTACATACTGTTTAAATTTACAAAGTTAGCTTATTTATTTTTGAATAGGATGGTAATAACGTATCCTATGAGATGTACGTTGTACTTTTTTCTTGGTATGATATTTTTACAAAATGGACCATTATATATATATATATATATATATATATATATATATATAATACTATTATTAGTATATATATAATATATATTATATGTATATATATATATATATATATATATATATATATATATATATTATATATATATATATTTATATATATATATATTATATATATATTATATATATATATATATATATCTATATATATATATATATATATATATATATATATATATGTATATTTTATATATCTATATATATATATATATACCCATAAATATATATTCTATATATTCCCTGTTGGTATTCCTTGCGACAAGTACGCAGAAGTGTGACTAACGCGTGACCGAATTCTGTTCAGATCCATGAGAAAAATATCGCGTACAAATATCAAAGCCACAATATTTTATATACAACTTATATTTATGTTTCCTCTGATAATCAGTTAAATCCCATGTATGCTATGTGGATTGGAGACGGAATGGCCACAATATTCAGTCCAGAATGACCTGCCAATCTTCCAGCAGAATGGAAATGCCATCCTACAGACCGCCTGTCCTTTGTTTTCTGGTGGCGTCGTGAATAATCTAATTATATTTGATGTCTCAATGCCCGTAAATATTTTATGTGAATGTCTTCAATTAATCAACAGATGGCAAACAGAGGCGGTTTCTCTGATATGAAATATACTGAAAATACGAAGCGGAATATTTAGGTAATTTTGATCGCATCGATGTAAATAACTTCACATTAAATCGTAGTTAATTCCAGCTAATATGGGAAGGAGAAGGATGAAGTGTTTATAATTTTGTCTAAACTAGCACAAATAGCAACGTGAAAGATACATTTCTAAAGATGGTCGTAATTGATTTAATTTAACATTTATACGTTGTTTCAGTCAGTCGTTAATGAATGAATCATTAAATCCCATTAATTTTTTTTCCGGAAGTAAGACCGTTTGCCCCAAACACAGACGTTCAAAAATACTTTTCCTTACTTTATAACGAGGAAATTATATTCAATGTATCGTAAGCAAATGCACAAATTATGGTTTCTTGAGTCGTCATTTTATTTTATTATTTTTTTTTTTTAGCCACAAGGATGATCTTGGACAAACATAATGACGATTTTCTTTGTAGTTCCTGCCATTTCTTTGATCCTCGTTCCAGACATGGTAGTGTTCTTTTTGTACTGCTAATAATACTACCGTGGCACTTTGAAAAAGTTTGTTCAAGTTGCGTCAATGTTCTGAATGATTTGCAACATGAATGTTTGTTACGGATTCTGCTAATAATCTGCAAAGGTCCATGACTATGTCTTCTTTACTTGATGGCATATCCCGAACTCTGCACAAAATGAAGTAAAATTATATTTTAGATGTTAATACTTATGAATGCTAAATGTGACACGTAAATCCCATTTTAACTTGGGATGTACAACATAATTATGATTTAGCCTTCATCTTTACCGCTTATTATGAAGGATTAGAATTTCTCAATCTCATGATATCACTGTTAACTGGAACTGTTGGGAAATGTTACGATTTTTTTTAATTGACTTAGCTTTCATTTTCCGTAAACTGTCAGGGATTAGAATTTCATATATTTTCACTGATTTTGTTAGCGATGCAGCGACGGCAGTGTCAGGGAATATTTTACAGTCGTATTTATCAATAGATCCATTACGATTTTGGTCCAGCACTTATTGGATGGACTCTGTTCTCGTTAATTCTTGGACCAATTATTAAAATTGCGGCACACATGATATGTGGGCATATGGCGACTTGGATTTTCGTTCATTATATTATATATATATATATATATATATATATATATATATATATATATATATATATATATATATATAATATATATATATATATATATATATAGTATGTATATATATAAGAAAAACCGCCAGCAGACATAAGCAGAACTAAATAGGAACTGTCAATGAAACCTTTTTACCAGTTTTATTTCCTTCTGTCATATCACTCAAGACGATTCGTTGTTAACGAGAATGAAAAGTTTCATTTAAACTGTTGGGCAAGTATCTTACTTAAGAATCCAAAATATTGGAGACATTCGT
>NC_087204.1:12958495-12999709 GCF_015104395.2 Macrobrachium nipponense | reverse complement strand
GATATTACCAGGTTTAATATTGCTAGGATCATGTCCACGTAATTAATAAATAGCCTCCTGAGGAGTTGACAGACAGTACTTTAATGAAAACAAATGCATCAAGTTTTTAACTTTCTATGGAGATGTTATCTTAAACGTTTTATTCGTGGACTTAACTGCTGCAGAGTATGTGATTGTATGTGTGTGTACGCATGAGTGTGTCTCTGAGAGAGAGAGAGAGAGAGAGAGAGAGAGAGAGAGAGAGAGAGAGAGAGAGAGAGAACGCCAATAAAAAAAAACAGGGCCCTTATTGAGACACGAGACAGTTTAAAAGAAACTTTTTTCCCTTCGTTAACAACCAACCGTCTTGAGTAAAAGGACAGAAGGGAAATAAAACTGGTGAAAGTTTTCATTAACAGTTGCTATTTAGTTCTGCTGCTTATGTCTCCTAACGGTTTGACTTTTATATAATATAATATAATATATATATATATATATATATATATATATATATATATATATATATATATATATATATATATATATATATATATATATATATATAAGCGAATACCACGGGAAAATGATAGTCAGGAATCCAAGCGCTTTCGTCTTTATTCAGACATCGTCAAGGAGCTACTAAAGTACAATTGGAGAGGAAGGCCTCAGGTACAAACAAGATCAGGAATACCAGATGGTTAATTATCAAAAGGGTAAAAAATTAAAAGGGATAATCCAGGATTATCGGATATCACACGGTCACAAACTTAAACAGATTCTGACCCTAACCGTTATTACAAAGTATCTTTACAGTCCAAAACATGTAAAAACTGAATATGTTAATTTTGTCGCTTATATTTATCTACAACTTTTTTCATTATGAAAGCATCAAGTTTAAATAAACCAAGACTTAAATTTAGAACATTTCTATTATTTGACTTGATAAAACAAGATTCAATGATATTCCTTTTAACTGTGTCATTACTGGGACTAAGGCTCTTGATTGACTCCAGTTAATAGGATGGTCTAAATCTCTCATATGTACAAATAATGCATTCGATATTTGCCCAGTTCTCACAGAATATTGATGTTGCTTAAGACGCTGTGAAAGAGATTTGCCGGTCTGTCCGTAATAGACTTTGTCACACTTTTTGCAAGGAATTTCATATATGCAGCCTGGAAGATCTTTAGGAGAATTTTTTATTACTAAACTCTTGACATTAATATTACTGAAAACAACATTTATGTTAAAAAGCTTTAAAATTCTAGGAATATCTAAAAACCTTTCATCATAAGGTAATTTTAGAATGTTATGCTTACTAAATTCAAGTTTGTCATTAGTTGAATAAAATGTTTTTTTAGCTCTTTTCCATGCCACATCTACAAAAGTCCTTGGGTATTTAAGTTTCAATGCAATATCATAAATAATTTTAATTTCAGCGTCAATAAACTGCGGGCTACAGACACGTAAAGCCCTTAGATATTCCTAGAATTTTAAAGCTTTTTAACATAAATGTTGTTTTCAGTAATATTAATGTCAAGAGTTTAGTAATAAAAAATTCTCCTAAAGATCTTCCAGGCTGCATATATGAAATTCCTTGCAAAAAGTGTGACAAAGTCTATTACGGACAGACCAGCAAATCTCTTTCACAGCGTCTTAAGCAACATCAATATTATGTGAGAACTGGGCAAATATCGAATGCATTATTTGTACATATGAGAGATTTAGACCATCCTATTAACTGGAGTCAATCAAGAGCCTTAGTCCCATGTAATGACACAGTTAAAAGGAATATCATTGAATCTTGTTTTATCAAGTCAAATAATAGAAATGTTCTAAATTTAAGTCTTGGTTTATTTAAACTTGATGCTTTCATAATGAAAAAAGTTGTAGATAAATATAAGCAACAAAATTAATATATTCAGTTTTTACATGTTTTGGACTGTAAAGATACTTTGTAATTTCGGTTAGGGTCAGAATCTGTTTAAGTTTGTGACCGTGTGATATCCGATAATCCTGGATTATCCCTTTTAATTTTTTACCCTTTTGATAATTAACCATCTGGTATTCCTGATCTTGTTTGTACCTGAGGCCTTCCTCTCCAATTGTACTTTAGTAGCTCCTTGACGATGTCTGAATAAAGACGAAAGCGCTTGGATTCCTGACTATCATTTTCCCGTGGTATTCGCTTATTTATGAAGTCACGTGCATCTACTGTGTGTGTATGTGTGTGTCTGTGTCTGTGTCTGTATGTGTGTGTGTGTGTATGATTGGAAGTTCTACACACACAAAAATTAACGAAAATCCAATTCATCACATGGCCACATATCATGTGCGCCGCAGTTTTAATAATGGTCCAAGAAATAACAAAAACCGAGTCCATCCAAAAAGTACTTGACTAAAATCGTAATGGATCTACTGATAAATGTAATTGTATAATATTCCCTGGCACTACCGTCACTGCATTGCTAACAAAATTAATGGAAATATATGAAATTCTAATCCTCGACAATAAGCGGAAAATGAAAGCTAAGTCAATTTTAAAAAATTCGTAACATTTCCCAACAGTTCCAGTTAACAATGATATCACGAGATTGAGAAATCTAATCCTTCATAATCAGCGGTAAAGATGAAAGCTAAATCATAATTATCTAGCACATCCCAATTTAAAATGAGATTTACGTTTCACATTTAGCATTCATAGGTATTAACAACTAAATTATAATTTTATTCATTTAGTGCAGAGTTCGGGATATGCCATCAAGTAAAGATGACAGAGTCATGGACATGAATTTCGTGACCTTGACAGATTATTAGCAGAATCCGTAACAACCATTCATGTTGAAAATCATTCAAAACATAGACGCAACTTGAACAATTTTATTAAATGTGTCACGGTAGTATTAGCAGTAGATCAAACAAATGGCTGGAAATTGCAAAAAAAAAAATCGTTATTATGATTGTCCAAGATCATCCTTGTGACTAAAAAAAAAAAAAAAAAAAAAAAAAAAAAAAAAAAACATTCAATAAACGATAATTTGTGCATTAGCTTACGATACATTGAATATAATCTCCTCGTTACTAAGTAATGAAAAGCTTTTTTGAAAATCTGTTTGGGGCGAACGGTCTTACTTCCGGAAAAAAAATTAATGGGATTTAATGAATCATTCATTAACGATTGGCTTAAACAACGTATAAATGTTAAATTAAATCAATTACGGCCATCTTTATAAATATATCTTTCACGTTTATATTTGTGCTAGTTAAGACAAAATTGTAAACACTTCATCCTTCTCATTAGCTGGAAACACCTACGATTTTATATGAACATATTTACATCGATGTGATCAAAAATACCTAAATATTAAGCTTCGGACTTTCAGTACATTTCATATCAGAGAAACCGCCTCTGTTTGTCATCTGTTGATTAACCAAGAAATTCACATTAAAAATTATGGGCATCGAGACATCCAATATACTTATATTATTCACGACGTCACCAGAAAACAAAGGACAGGCGGTCTGTAGGATGGCATTTCTATTCTGTTCGACGATGTGGCAGGTCATTCTGGACTAAATATTGTGGCCATTCCGTCTCCAATCCCCATAGCATACGTGGAATTTAATCGATTATCAGAGGAAATGTATATATATGTTGGTATATAAAATTTTGTGGCTTGAATCTTTGTACGCAATATTTTTATGATGGGTCTGAATAGAATTCTGTTACGCGTTAGTCACACTTCTGCCTGCTTGTCGCAAGGAATACCAACAGTGAATATATATATATATATAATATATATATATATATAATATATATATATATATATATATATATATATATATGTATGTATATATATATATATATATATATATATATATATATATATATATATATATATATATATATATATTATATATATACATTATGATTTACCTGCCTCCGCTCCGGTTACTTCACCAGGGAGCTGTAATTAATCATTATCTTTGTCGAGAGTGGACGAACTTATTTTCTTCACGCGGATGTTACAGGAACATTCGTTTAGAGGATATTCATTGAAGGAATATTAACAATGTTCCATCTAACAAGTAAAAATTCTTTCCACTTTTCCCACACTTTTGCCTCTATGATGAGTCAGCATAAATTAAAGACGTTTTCAACATAGGCTTGTGGGTTACGCTATTACCATCCTATTCGAAAAAAGATTTTAATAAATAACTTCACTTTGTGAATTTATAAAGGTCCATTTTGTAAAAATTTTCCTACCAGGATATCTTGCAGGATACGCTATTACCATCCATTAAAAGAAAAAAAAAGGTAACTTTGTGAATTTATAATGGTCCAATTTATAAAAATATCCTACCAAGAAAAAAGTACAACATACATCTCATAGGATACGTTATTACCATCCTATTCGAAAAAAATAAGTAAACTGTAAATTTAAACATTATGTAATATAAATTATCCAACCAGGAAAATACTGCAACGTTAGTGATTAGATAAAACAACAGGTGGATGTCTATAAACCTTATCTTGATGTCTTTGGTAGATATCATTCCATTGTAGAAAGTGAACTCAAGTTGGCCCATCCAGCTCTCTCTCTCTCTCTCTCTCTCTCTCTCTCTCTCTCTCTCATTTCACGGAAGGGTAACTGAGATACTGAGCACCGACAATTCAGCGCATGACAATTCAGCTAAAGCGTAGAGACAATTCAGCGCATGACAATTCAGCTTAAAGACAATTCAGCGCATGACAATTCAGCTTAAAGACAATTCCGCGCATGACAATTCAGCTTAGAGACAATTCAGCGCATGACAATTCATCTTAAAGACAATTCAGCGCATGACAATTCAGCTTAAAGACAATTCAGCGCATGACAATTCAGCTTAGAGACAATTCAGTACATGGCAATTCAGCTTAGAGACAATTCAGCTCATTACAATTCAGCTTAGAGACAAGTAGAGAAAAGTAAACAAAAATATTTATTGAACTGACATACTATAAAATATTCCTGTACAAAAATATTCATACAAATTTATTTCTGCTCCAGAAAAGGAAATACGTCCAGTCCGAGTTTAGAAGAATACCATTAACTATTATTTGCTTGTTGTTATAGCATAAATAACAACTGTCAATTGTTCGATGGTTGAAAGTGTAAACAATCTTAGATCTTACCAATATTTTTAACTGCAAGTAGTTAGTCTTGTTTTCTGTCGCCAAATCAGGAATAAATTAGTATAATTTTGAATATCTTATTTCAATTAATATCATACTTCATTTTTTTAATTTCAAAAATAATTTACAAGTAAAAACTAATTTGATCACTGTTTTCTTAATTTTCCATGCTTTACCTTTATTTCGCCAAATATTTCGCCAAATTGTCTGCGCTGAATGGTCCTTGTGCTGAATCGTCATGCGCTGAATTGTCTCGAAGCTGAATTTGTTATGTGCTGAATTGTCGGCGCGGAATTGTCGGCCCACGGTGAGATACATAGTTTTCATCACGAGGTGATTTTAACAAGGATGTCAACACGCTCGTCTTCGTAAGTGACACGGTGCAGTCGTGACTCTCTCCAGTGGAAGGACAATTTCAGTACGACGTAAATTCTTGAGCACTTTCTGAATTTCATTTTTCTGGATTTCATCCTTCTGGCTTTCATCTTTCTGGATTTCATCTTTCTTGTTTTCATCTTTCTGGCTTTCATCTTTCTGGCTTTCATCTTTCTGGTTTTCATCTTTCTGGATTTCATATTTCTTGTTTTCATCTTTCTGGCTTTCATCTCTCTGGCTTTCATCTTTCTGGTTTTCATCTTTCTGGATTTCATCTTTCTGGTTTTCATCTTTCTGGCTTTCATCTTTCTTGTTTTCATCTTTCTGGCTTTCATCTTTCAGGTTTTCATTTTTCTGGCTTTCATCTTTTCTGGTTTTTCATTTTCTTTTGCTTTCATTCTTTTCTGGTTTTCACTTTCTGGATTTCATCTTTCTGGTTTTTATCACTTCTTGTTTTCAATCTTTCGGCTTTCATCTTTCTGGTTTTTATCTTTTCTGGCTTCATCTTTCTGGTTTTTATCTTTCTGGTTTCATCTTTTCTGGTTTTTATCTTTCTGGCTTTCATTTTCTTTTTGGTTTTTATCTTTCTGGCTTTTCTCTTTTCTGGCTTTCAAATTTCTTTCCTGGTTTTTCATCCTGTTGGCTTTCCTCTTTCGGGCTTTCATTTCTTTGGTTTTTTTATCTTTCTGGCTTTCATCTTTCTGGTTTTTATTCTTTCTGGCTTTCTCTTTCTGGCTTTCATTCTTTCTGGTTTTCTCTTTCTGGCTTTCAATTCTTTCTGGTTTATCTTTCTAGCTTTTATCTTTTCTGGCTTTCATTCTTTTCTGGTTTTTATCTTTTCTGGGTTTCATCTTTCTGGTTTTCATCTTTCTGGTTTCATCTTTCTGGCTTTCATCTTTCTGGTTTTATCTTTCTGGCTTTCATCTTTCTGGCTTTCATCTTTCTGGTTTTTATCTTTCTGGCTTTCATCTTTCTGGCTTTCATCTTTCTGGTTTTCATCTTTCTGGCTTTCATCTTTCTTGGGTTTTTATCTTTCTGGCTTTCATTTCTGGCTTTTATCTTTCTGGTTTTATCTTTCGGCTTTCATCTTTCTGTTTCATCTTTCTGGCTTTCATCTTTCTGGTTTTATCTTTCTGGTTTTCATCTTTCTGGTTTTCATCTTTCTGGCTTTCATCTTTCTGGCTTTTATCTTTCTGGTTTTCATCTTTCTGGCTTTCATTTCTGGTTTTCATCCTCTTTCTCTTTCTGGTTTTTATCTTTCTGGTTTTCATCTTTCTGGTTTCTTTTATGGTTTTCATCTTTCTGGCTTTTTACTTTCTGGTTTCACTTCTGGCTTTCATCTTTCTGTTTTTATCTTTCTGGCTTTCATCTTTCTGGTTTTCACTTTCTGGCTTTTCATCTTTCTGGTTTTTATCTTTTCTGGCTTTCATCTTATTGGCTTTCATGAAACCATATTGTTCACAGGAATTGTAGACAGCGCCAATTCCTCCCAAAGACCTAACCTTTGCCCGGAAGATATTGTCATCGGGTCTCCACTGGCTGCTCTATGAGCAAGAGCCCGTGCTGGCATAAGGTCAGCTTAATAAAAAATCAACAACAACATCGTGTCTCCTTAGAGCATGCAGAGTAACAACCGCTTTGTACTTAGTGACCTTCGTAACTGCTCATAAATGTGGTACTTTTGTCTTTAAAACTGGCATGAAAGAAGCACTATAATGGCGAAGACATAGTAATCTTTCTGGCTTTCATCTTTCTGGCTTTTATCTTTCTGGTTTTCATCTTTCTGGCTTTCATCTTTCTGGTTTTTATCTTTCTGGCTTTCATCTTTCTGGCTTTCATCTTTCTGGTTTTTATCTTTCTGGCTTTCATCTTTCTGGTTTTCATCTTTCTGGCTTTCATCTTTCTGGTTTTTATCTTTCTGGCTTTCATCTTATTGGCTTTCATGAAACCATATTGTTCAACAGGAATTGTAGACAGCGTTTGTCCTACCGACATTTTTGGAGCCAATTCCTCCCAAAGCCTAACCTTTGGAAGATATTGTCATCGGGTCTCCACTGGCTGCTCTATGAGCAAGAGCCCGTGCTGGCATAAGGTCAGCTTAATAAAAAATCAACAACAACATCGTGTCTCCTTAGAGCATGCAGAGTAACAACCGCTTTGTACTTAGTGACCTTCGTAACTGCTCATAAATGTGGTACTTTTGTCTTTAAAACCGGCATGAAAGAAGCACTATAATGGCGAAGACATAGTAATCTACACGTGTGTGGTACGTTCGGCTGCCCTTTTACGTACCCAGGGTACGAAAGGACCCGTTATAACCGTGGAAAACTGTTGCAAATGGCACTGGATGGCTAAATGATGCTATACTTGGCGTACTACTTATTGCGTCATCGTCTTGTGCTGGGATTTCACGCTGCTATCCGCTTTGCAAGTGATCATCTTCAGGTTATCATCTTCAGCTTATGTTGTCTTGTGGTTTTACCATGTGCCAGGGAGCTTTAATTCATTTATTTATTTATTTGCTTATTTGATTTCATTTTTGTCGCATGAAAGCATTTTATTTTTTTTTAAATAAGCATTCCTTATATTCGTACGGATTTGTCTTCATAAATGATTTTACCATAGCCAGGGAGTTTAATTTTTGTTGTTGTTGGCAGTATGAAAACATTTCATTTGTCAAAAAAATCATTCCCTTATATTCGTACAGATTTGTCTTCATAAATGAATTGTTCGCCAATAAGATGATTTACAAAAAATAAAATTAGATACTGTGATCAAATTTGAAAGAAAGCCTTTGTTGAAGGGTACACAAAACAAAGTGGATGATTTGCCTACGTTTAGTTATGCGTTAATTTATAATACTACTGACATTTAACGCAAACTATTGATAAATTAATTGCAAAACTTATAAGTAATCACCTAAATTTGGCTTCACGGGAAACATTATCTCAGTTATAGTTTTGATCCGTTTCGATCTATATTTATTTTCATGGAAACCCTTTAACTAATAATAATAATAATAATTAATAATAATCATTCATTTCATTCATTCATCCATCACATTCAATCATCAAAATAAAGTGCAGGTATGAAACCAAATGCAGATATTTCCGAGAACTTTTCCAACAACTAACGTTGAGAGCTTTAGCCTTAATTATAATAAGAGTTGGAAATAAAGTTATCTGAAAATGGAGCGAAAAGGAACTTGGTTTGTACCCTGTGTATTTTTTTTAAACACGCAGTCACACAAAATCTGTAAACTTTTGTTTATTACAATTCCGTATACTAATTCTAATTTTTCTTGAGAGAATATTTTCGAATATTTATATAACTAAGTTAGTCATTAAAAAAAATTCACCTTTTTGTATAAGTAAGTTAGTAATTAACAACAAATTCACCCATTTGTATAACTAAGTAATTAATAACAAATTCACCGATTTGTATTACTAAGTATTAACAAAAAATTTACCTATTTGTATAAGTAAGTTAATCATTAACAACAAAACCACTTATTTGTATAACTAAGTTAGTAATTAACAAAATATTCACCTTATTTGTATAACTAAGTAATTAGCAACAAATTCACCCATTTGTATAATTAAGTAGTTAACAACAAATTTACTTATTTGTATAACTAAGTAATTAACAACAAATCCACTTATTTGTATAAGTAAGTTAGTAATTAACAACAAATTTACCTATTTGTATAACCAAGTAATTAACCACAAATCCACTTATTTGTATAAGTAAGTTAGAAATTACTAACAAATTCACCTTTTCGTAGAGATCGACTTTTCAATATCATACACAATAGAAAGGCATATTTTGCAACATGAAGCAGAGGACTTTCTCGAAAATATCCTCTCAAGGAAAATGTCTTCGTGTTGGAAGATCCGAGAAGAAGATCGTACCCAAAATCAAACGCTGGCGAAAGCAACGCGTATCAGTTGACAACCGATATCAGTTGTTCTCTTTGTCTTGCAAGGATGGCATCCTCCCTCTTAGCTCCTGAGGGTCGGGATTTCCCCGAAGGAGATATTCCAAAATCCTCTGATCCTCGCGGACTTTAGATGCCACGCGTCTTCGGTTGCAGAGGAGACGTTTGAGACGTATCGTGAAATATCCTCAGCTTCCGAGAATCCATTAGGTGGTTTGTCTGTTCGTCCATTTGTCCGCCCTCAGATCTAAAAGACTACTGAGGCTAGAGGGCTGCAAATTAGTGTTTTGATCATCCATCATACAAAATTGCAACCCTCTAGCCTCATTAGACTTTCTTTTATTTAAGGTTAAATTTAGCCATGGATCGCGCATCTGGTAGCATTTCCGGATCCATGGGACGCACCCTCACTGTACTGCATCTGGTGAGCAACTGAAGCGCTGCCGGTCGTAGTAGATAGTTTCCTACAGCATTATACGTTGTACAGAAAGCTCGATTGCGCATTTTTTTACTTGTTTCCTCTTTAAATCAGTTTCTATTGCTCATGATGACATAAGTTGAGTCTTCTGTTTCATATGAATCAATATTGCTATTATTCTAAGACGTCTGTATTAAACTCATTTGTTTAATATTGTTCCTGCAATGTTCTGTTTAATTTTCGTCATAATATAGTTTGTAGTAGCTGGTCTCTCTTAGTAGTATTTCATAAAAAATACTTTTCACTACGTAGTGTTAGCGAAAGAAGTTAAAACGACAGCTTTTCTCTAATAATTTCAGTATAGTCTGTAAAAGGACAAATGTATGCATAAGCATGAATTCACGTGTTATTAATAAATCTCTTCAGAAAATAATTACACCTTCCTCTAATTTATTTTTTAATAATTTATATGCAATAGGAATGTACGTACGCTGTCACATAAACATATTAAAAATCATTAGTGTAATTCCGCATTTTATTGTTAATAGTTTATATGCATTGAGCGTATACTCTTTCACATAAACACATGAAATATAATCAGTATAATTCACCATTTGAGATAAATTGGGTATACCCCACTTGATATGCTTATCATTATTTATTGTAAACTTGTAGCTGACTATCAGCACTATTACTTTCTTCCCTGCCAACAAAAATTCCAGAAGACGTAAATATTCCATTTTTGTACCTGCTTTATATTAATATTGACAGGCATGTACGTAAGTCCATACGAAAGAATATACGTTAGCACTGAACTGCAAATACCCCCTGCGTATCTCTGCATTTATTACCTTTTTATGACCACAAACCTTAACTGCAATTGGGCTGTATTGTTGCGTATTGGAACGCTCGTATCCCTAACTCACAGTTCAGAGTGGTATTCTGCTAATATCCCCGGACTTTAATGTCGAGGTCTGCAGATGCTCTGGTCAACGGTAATTGTTTGTTGGCCATTACCCGTCTTAGTAAAGGACAAACGACCATTTAACCCCCACTTATAGTACCTGCTATGTGAGCTCGTCGCTTATTTGCAGGGGTCTTCAAAATTCATGGGATGGAAGATCCCAATATGGCAAAGTGGAGACGCCTCTGTTGGTTTATTCGAATTTCAAAGGGACCATAAACAATCTTCATTTTGACGGAAGTTGTAAATAGACCAGATGATGCAATGAAATTCATTTAGAGCCAATTTAACGGTTGAAAATCTCGAACATTAAAAAAAAAAAAAGTCATATTTTCAACCTAGCCATATTTGAGCCGAGTGCTCCTCTTAACATCAGACACCTGAATGGAAAGTTGATTGAAGTCGTGTTTCAGTAAATACTCGTATGGAAGCATCATCTTATGCAACAGCAAAAGATAATACGCACTTTAGACGCCAGCATAAACCTGAATTTTACTCAGATGTTATTTACCTGCCTCCCTTCTCTCTCTTCTCTCTCTCTCTCTCTCTCTCTCTCTCTCTCTCTCTCTCTCTCTCTCCAGGAGCTCCCAAGGTTAAATTTAACGTAGTTAAGCAACAAAAATATTCTATTTTATTTCCTCTGTTTCTGCACGGCGAGGCTTGCAATATTCTCCGCTGTATATGAGCGCTCGAGAAAAACTTGAATTACCAGCCCCCCACCCCCCACCCCCGCTCTCTCTCTCTCTCTCTTTCTCTCCTGCTCAAACAAGGAGAAAGTAGGACACAATGGCAAAATAATATCCCTGCGTATTTATGCACGGCCACCTAGAGAGGAGGCCTGTTCGATGACTCAGAAAAGGTGACCTACGTCACAAGCATGGGGCTATCAATCACGGTCAGTCGGTCACCTCAAGCCTCAGTTTCCCACTGACCTCGAGTAGGGTCACTGCGAAAATTTTTTCCTTGAAAAGAACTCTAATATCGGGCATTATCGGCATTAATTGATAAGAAAAAATGCCAAACAAGTGTTGTGTGCCTCGTTGTAGAGGTAATTACAATAAACACAATAAAGTTTGTGTTTTTTCTTTCCTAAGGACGAAATCCTTAGAAGGAAGTGGGTACTAGCGGTGAAGAGGGAGGACGGATTTACACCAACAAACAACAGCAGGGTAAGTCTGAGTGAGCATTTGTTTACGTGCATAGATATACATATGCTGTGTATGTATATACTATACAGTATATACATTTGTATATATATATATAATATATATATATATATATATATATATATATATATATTATATATACATACAAGTTTCCTGCTTATAATTGAATTAGTAAGAAGTAGCTTTTAGTTTTCAAATGAGATATAAACGTGTAACGTAGGGAACGTGTATTGAATTGTGGTTATTTGATCGCAGGTGTGCGAGTTTGCATTTCGTCCGAAGATATTCTTATGGGAGGTTTCACATTTTGATGAAAAGGCTGGCAAAAACATAACTGCAAGACTTGGGAAACCTCGACTACGTTATGATGCTGTTCCGTCAATATTACCTAATTGTCCAGCTTACTTATCATCTGCCTCTAACGTAAGAGAGTCTCCAGAATGCAGGAGAGCAAGGCTGGAGGAAAAAGCTTTGCAAGCTGCAATGGTAGATAGTATTGCAACTCACGATGTATATAAGGAAAGTAAAATTTTTTGTAATCTTAAGGATTTAACTGATAGGAAATTGAACTTCATTGACACCTCTTATTGGACAATCATAAGAAAAGAGAAATATTTGCTCATTTGTAGGATTTTGGAGCCCCCATTAAGTCATATGCCTGTGTCTTTGTTCATATATGATGATTGTTCAATCCGCGTATTTGTTCACGATGCTGAAATTAAGAAACTGGGAAACTATAAAATTCCTTCTAAGGTTGGTGACATAAATGAGCTAGAAATTATATTGAATAACCTTAGAAATACAGATATACAACAATTTTCGAAAGACTCTAACAGTACCATTCTTATTTTGCAACTAGTAATTTCTTTGTTGACAGCCGTTCTTGATGAAGATTTTAAATATTTCTCAGCACTTAAGTTCATATGTGAACAGATACGTCTGATGACTCTTAAAAAACTAGAATATTCGTCAGAAATCACAATTTTTTCATCACTTTTGTACAATTGTTCCCCTCAAGGTTACAGACTTCTGAGAGATAGTGGTTACGTAATCTTCCCAAGCTTCTCAACAGTCAAAAGAGTTTTTATTTCTAAAGATTTCAGTCCTTCCCTTGAGCAGCATGATGAAAACTTCCTTGCATATATCAAACAAAAGTTTAGGTTCCTTTCAGATGATGACAAAACAGTGAACCTATTATTAGATGAAATACATTTAAAAGCTTATTTCGATTACAAAGGTGGTAACATTGTAGGGTCAGCATTTGACAGTTGTGAAGCGGCAAACAGTGCATTCGTTTTCATGGTAAATAGCATTAAGTCACCGTTCAAAGATGTTGTTCATATAATTCCCACGAAATGCATGAAAGCAAAGACGTTGCACTCCATAATTAAGAAGGTTATAATGGGATTAGAAAAGATCGGATTCACTATACTTTGCGTTATAACAGACAATAATGCCATCAATGGGAAAGCAATGTCATATTTTGCCAACCCTCCAAAGTTATCCATAGTATATGAACATCCTTTCCAAAAAAACCGACCCTTTTTTATGTTTGATTCAGTTCATTTATTAAAATGTATCAGGAATAATTGGGTGGGCCAAAAAGATCAAGAAAAAACGATGAGATTTCCTAAGTTTTCTTATAGTGGCAAGTACTTTGAAAACGAAATTGAAATGAATTATGCTCCTTTAAATACTTTGCAAAAACTTCACTCGTTGGAAAGAAAGTCTCTTTTAACTCATTCATACAAATTGACGCAAAAGGCATTGTGGCCATCAAGTCTCGAAAGACAAAATGTGAATCTAGTATTGAAGATTTTCAATGAGTATGTAATTGAAGCTCTGTTAACTTTCGGAACGAAAAACTTCTTGCCATTTTCATCTGAAGTAGCAGTTACATTGAAGGTAATTCACATATGGTGGACCATAATGAATGTAAAATCCAAGTTTAAAGGAAAACGGCTTAACAATCAATATTCAACACCTCTAACTAATGATGCTTCTGATATAAAATATGAATTTCTCAATCATTTTCATCTATGGTTACAAGTTTGGTCTGACAACAAGGGAATTAAAGGTAATTTAACACGAGAGACATTTACAGCTTTGAAACATACAACTCATGCAATTATAGAACTTACTGATTACTGTATTTCTGAATTGAAAATGGATTACATTCTTACAGGTAAATTTCAAACAGATAATCTAGAAGAAAGGTTTAGTAAATACCGTCAGCTCTCAGGTGGAAATTATAATATATCAGTACGCCAAGTTTTTGAATCAGAGAAAAACTCAGAATGATGTCAGTTCTTAGAAAATCTTTACCAATGAATGGCAAGTATGTAAATTTAACGAATTTGAGGAAATTAAGTGGGAGGAAATGAGTCACACTGAGCATGTTAACCTAGATGATTTTGATTTGAATATTGGCAAGAAAGATTTTGACGATTGTAAAGAAGTGATTCCAGTCATAATATATTTAGCCGGTTATTGTTGTTACTCTGTTGACAAGAACAAAATAAAAATGTTCATCTTGCAAAGAACTTACGACCCATTCAAACGATGAAGAATTTCCCTTGACTCACAGTTATATTAATGGTGTCAGCAGAGGTTCCTTTTGCACCCAAGTGAAATTACAGTAAAATATTATCATGCATAGTTACATAATTCTTAGTAAAATTACTAAAATGAAGACTTTCTTAAGAACAAAGAATCAGCGAAATATGGCAATGGCACTCATTATGAAAACTCTTACTGACAATGACGCCCGATTTCCAATTGATGTCTGTGATGCAGGTTATAACATGGAAAGAATCGAAAAAAGGCTTGTGTGGCCTTCTTCAAATTCACTCTTGAACAATTTTTGTCGAAGAGAAAATGATTCACTGGCTTGTGGTAAAAGTGCAGGTAAAAAACGAAAACTGCAAACTTTAACTAATGACAAGAACTAATTTTTCCCCATTGATTTATATATATTCATATTTAACTCTTATCATTTGTTTATGCTTAATCTTATTGATATTATATGTAGAATCTACTGGCCAGTTTTCAAGATACATATGAAATTGTTATATAATTGGCTTTTTTTTGTTCATATTTAACTTAGTTATTATTTGTTAATGCTTAATCTTATTGTTATTATTTTTAAAATCTACAGGCCATTTTTACCAGATACATATGAAATTATTATTATATTATGTAAATACGCTGCATTTATGTTTTAATTTCTTCACATTTAACTTATTGTTATTATTTGTTCATGCTTAATCTTATAGTTATTATATGCAGATTCTACTAGCCGTTTATAACAGATACATGTGAAATTGTTATTACATTCTGTAAAAATGCTAGAGTTATGTTTTTTCTTTTACCTTTTTGTAACGAATAAAATGATATTTTTATATAGAAACCTGCATTATTCACCTATTTTGTTTATCCTAGATTTTGATAACTTCAAGCTTTAACTTCAAAAAAAGTAAATGTTGACGAGAAAGTGAGAGTAAGCGGAGATTCTCTCTACCTGATGGGAAACAAATAGTGATAAGCGCGGTCAAGGTCTCAGCTAGGGAGCGGCCATACCATAGACCCATCTTGCCTACGTCATAATCCAGTGAGAAGGCCTCCTCTCTAGGCGGCCGTGATTTATGCCACCTTATATATTAGCATCTGAAAGTGAGGTCAAGTTAAATTTTTTTATTATTAGTATTATTTTATTTTTATTTTTTATTTATTTTTCTTCCTGATTTCCTTTGCTTTCTTTAGTGTTCCCCTTTTGCAGATGTTTGTTGCAATGAGCTCAAGTCTGTGCTTTCGTTTAAGTTCGACTATAACAACGTGAAAAAAAAACAGCTTTATTTATGCGTGTATCTCTACAAAATATGCGTAAAAAACAGCGGAGGGCGGGGAAGGGGGTGTGTGGGGTGGTTGGGGGTGGGGGCGAATATAACAACGCTAAAACGGTTAATTAGAATTTAGTGATGCCTGAAATTGAATTGGGATGGGCAAAGAATTGGTTTAGAGAGCCCTTGAACCCCTTTAAAAACAGTGTGTATGAGAGAGAGAGAGAGAGAGAGAGGAGAGAGAGAGAGAGAGAAGCGCTGTTACTTGCAGACTTCTCTTTTTCGGTTAGAAATATTCCCAGCCTTCTAAAGATCTACATAGACGTCTTTTGATACTAAATATGATTTGGAATAAAAAAAAGTGAGGGAGAGAGAGAGAGAGAGAGAGAGAGAGAGAGAGAGAGAGAGAGAACGAAGCGCTGTTACTTGCAGACGTCCCTTGCAGGCACTCATGTTTATGACAATAATTGACTCCTGCCTGGGATCTTCACCGGTAAGTGGATGTGATTAAATGACGGCCTGTGGGAGACACACCGATGGTAGAGGCTGGGCATTGATCTGTATACCCAGGTCCTGTGTATACCCTTCGGGTATGTGGTTATTTGAGGAGGAGAATGTGTTTAGGCCTACCACTCCTTATACCACAGGCAACTATTGGTGAGGCTTAGTTGCATTTGTTTAAGCGTAACCCAATGTAAGGCAACCTAATGTCTTTTCCTAGTCAGGACTCCAAAAAGGAAGAAAAAAATAAATTAATAAAGCTTGCTCTTAACCATAATGGAAGGGGCAGTATTTCCCCTTGAGGCACAAAAGTTACAGGAGTCCGGGAGTTTTTTATATTTATCTTTTTCTTTTTTACTCGTCTGAATTTCTTTAATACTTGCAGTATCGTAAAGAAAACTACTTTGAATGCTTCGCATTTCAACACATTATAACTTTCAATTTTTATTACGTAAATGATAATACATAATTACTTACAGGACTTCAAGGTTATGAAGAGGGATTGTATGAGATGAGTAATAAGTCTTCGAAAGCCAGAGATATGAATTCCAAACGGTTGTAGTAAAAGTAAAATAGAAGTTTGTTAAATGTACCTGGATGATTCCCGTCAATCCATTGATTTTCTCTCTCTCTCTCTCTCTCTCTCTCTCTCTCCCTCTCTCTCTCTCTCTCTCTCTCTCTCTCGTGCAAACGCAACAGTAAACCCATCCCTCCTGGGGAAATGGCTCGATATGTTTAGGCTGTTTTATTTTCTTTCTTTTTTTCATTCAATTATTTATTTATTTTTTTTACTGGAAGGTTTTTTGTTCATGTACAGATATTCGCTATAGTCCCAAAATAATTCCTCTACTTCTCCAGACAGAATGCTATGAAAATCATTACATTCTAAGACGATATAGTATCAATATTATTTAACATTTTTATTCCCAGTTACTCTTGTGAAATTAGTGTTTAGTTGCGTATCTTTGCCAAACTTTGAGATAAACATCCTCGTGATTTTTAATGTTTTGACTAGATACTGACTCCCCAAGGGTTTTAACCCGTGTTTAGTGCAAGCTCGTTGAGAATTACCGTAAAACCATAAACAAAAGACTGCAAATTCATGAAAATAATGACCCCCAATAAATATTAGTCATATATAACAACACCCGAACCTTCCTGGGGGTCAGTACATAGCTGTATCAACTCAGAACCGCATACTTATTCTAATAATGTTCTCACTTCTAAGGAAACTTAAATGTTAAATTTTAACATTCGTGTAATATATGCAAAAAGGAAATACAAATTCAGGCAGGATGACACTCGTGCACGTATGATTATACAAATTCATCCATGGAATAAGGCTTAGATCTGCTACTGCTATAGTGTTTCTGAATTATGGTGAGAAAAAGCTAATACAGTAAGTGCGGTGTCTTTAGCACTCCCACGAGCTGATATGTAAAGATATCCAAGTAGCAGTTACTCCATTCTAATCTTGTGCATCATGTCTTTGTCTCCCGTTCGACTTTTTCTCACTTGGGGGTGGGGTGTATCTGGTTGGGGTGGGGGGTGGGTGGAGGGGAAGATCGTGTCCTAAAGCATTCTTTTTCATCTACACCCGTCGCCAGTCTTTCAATGACGCGGCGTGGCCAGATCTCACAACTCTCGAGAGAATTCACACAGGCAGGATGTATGCTCCACCTCTTTTGAAAGCCGTATCCCTCAGGAGAGGTGGAACATAGATCCTACCCATGTGAACTCTCGAGAGAGACTGAGTTTCCAGCCCTGTGATTGGCTTATCAACACAGCCAATCAGGAGCGTCGTAAGCACGCTTGATGTGAATTTACTATAGTAGGTGCTAATGTCTGTACATTTTTTGTATATGTGTGTGTATGTTCGTGGCTGTGTGGAAAAAAAGACAGATACCATTTGATTAACCCAAAAGCTAATATGGAGAAGGGTTAATATTCCTTGAAGTGTTTTTGGGCCTTTGCACTACTCCTGAAAAAAAAAAATGACTTGGAGAACCTTATTGTGCGCTGTATGGTACTTCGGTCCCAGATAAGCACTCTCGTAGACGCAACATCTGTTCCAGCCTCTTAATCAGAACATAGAAAACAGGCCACTATAGTTTCTAGGGCGTCGTCGTCACCTGAGAACTTTGACATTCCTGATTTTCAGATCCCAATTGAAATGTGACGAAAGGGAAAGCGAAAAGGTTTGAAAATGCAACATAGGTTAAGAATTTTTACTTGTTTTAAATACTTCTATGTAGTTTTATTTCGTTAAGGTACGTTTCTTTTAGCCCCTCCTGGGGGAGTTTAACAGGAGCTCTTATCGTACTGAATTAGGACGTTATTAAGAATACTACCGTGGTCAATACTTGGTCATTACTTAGCAACATCTAGCTGAAATTCAGAAGTGCAATTGAATCGTCATGCATTCCGCAATTTTAACATTTCTATGGACTTAATCACCAACAGGTCATTTCAGTGTTGGGTCTCTCTCTCTCTCTCTCTCTCTCTCTCTCTCTCTCTCTCTCTCTCTCTCGCCGGCACAAGAGACCCTTAGCGATTCCTCCCTGTTTTTATTTGATGATTCTGAACTTATCAGTTGATTCCCCACCCTTCAGCATTTTGCAATATCTCTCTATCTCTCTCTCTTTGATCTAAGTATCTATACATCTTTTGAAAACCGTCGAGTAAAACCAGCTGTAAGGTTTCGATGCGTGGTGCGTGCTTGCTTTTTGTATAATTTGAAATTCATACATACATACATACATACATACATACATACATACATACATACATATACATACATACATACATAATTGTAAATATACTTCAGAAAAATATTACAGCTTCTTGGACCAGGAAAACGTACAGAGGCAAAAAAAAAAAAAAAAAAAAAAAAATCTTCCCTTTCAATAAATGGCAAGGACATGCCAGCAAAGATATACTATAAATTTGATCTTGTTGAAATGACAATAATAATAATAATAATAACAACAACAACAACAACAACAACAACAGCAACAACAACAACAACAACAACAATAATAATAATAATAATAATAAAAGTAATACCTTTATTCCACAACATTACAGTGGGTATTCTTACATTGTGCATTGGATTAAAATAAACATGAAATGTTTGTTTAAAATTTAACCCCTGCTGATTAAAGTGATTAATTATTACGTAGGATCTTGGAGCAGAATATCTTGTCTCTGTATACGAATCACTAAGTAAAGCTGTATTCAATCGATTATGACCATCGAACAAGCAGATATGTCAGATAAATAAATGTTTTGGTCGCCAATAGAAAAGTTGCTTATCACGTTTATTTGGGATTAATCTACTAAATTCCCTTCAGACTTCAGTCAATAAACTTTTTCCTACTGCTAATAGCCTACTTTATTCAGTAACCCAAAATCTTATTTAATCTGAGTTCGCATTTGCATAAAAATAATATTCCTTTCTGTATTTACCTGGAATATAAGTCGCTTGGGGACCCTTAAGTTTACTTGCCCTAGAGGGTAGGTAATCAATGGAAAAGATTCGGGGCAAACTTTTGTTCAAACATCTGCTTACTTATTCCGGTTATATATTCAATTTCCGATTATGTGAACGGTACACTAGGCTGAGAGCTGGGCTGGCTGGTGCCTTTAGGTCTTTTTCGTCAAGTTATTCTGATTTTTAGTAGCTTCTTTTCTCTTGTACTGTTCAGCTGGTTATGGGTATATAGCCATTTGTATAACAAAGAAAATACGTTGCATTGCTGTATTTGTATAACCAAAAAAATACGTCGCATTGCTGTATCTGCATAACAAAGAAAATACGTCGCATTGCTGTATCTGTGTAATAAAGAAAATAAGTTGCATTGCTGTATTTGTATAAAACAAAGAAAATACGTCGCATTCCTGTATTTGTATAACAAAGAAAATACGTTGCATTGCTGAACAAAGAGTAAGTTTTCTGTTTGATTTTCGTACCTATTTCCACAGTTTAGGATTCCAATCATATTTTATTTTATTGTGAAATACCCATTTTCTCATTTTATGATCCCAAAAGTATTTTAGTTTATTGTGAAACTCATTCCTATGAGAATATCACCAGTTTCATCTTTCTCTTTCCTTATTACAATAAGGCTTATATAACTTTTTTCAATATTCGCCATTAGCTATTCCAGGACGATAGAAAGGACATACGCGCATGCGCCTAACATTGTAGCTCAGTAAAAACGTAAATTAAAGTGTACAAACTTTTAATGCACTGGTTTATGTTTATTATTTTATTATTTTATATTATTATTATTATTATTATTATTATTATTATTATTATTATTATTATTATTATTATTATTATTGTTATAAACCAAACTAATATTCCGAAATTAAAACTTGAAACACTAGAAACAATAGACATATGAAATGAGTCCCAAAAAAATATCATCACATTCGACCTACGTATTGTAATTGGAAAAAAAAATATGAATGAACTAGATGAATGAACGACTCTCTATTGAAGTAGTGAATCGTCATCACATTTCATTAATTAAAAAGCCTTTTTTAGTACTTTACCAACGAATCCTCTATAAATAGGACAAATGAAAAGCAAACAGTGCCGGTTTCTATCAGTATTCGAATATAAACAATTCCACAACGGTCCGAGAGAGAGAGAGAGAGAGAGAGAGAGAGAGAGAGAAGAGAGAGAGAGAGGCTGTTTACACAATATTCATAGCATAGGAGATACGTAGATGGAGTAGCGAAAAACAAGATAGTTGTCCTGCCACCTCAGTGGCTGCGAGTTCGATTCTCGGGTATTCCGCTGAGTGGTCAGAGATGGGTATCTCTGGTAATAGAAGTTCACTCTCGACGTGGTTCGGAAGTCACCACGTGAAGCCGTTGGTCCCGTTACTGAATAACCATACTGGTTCCATGCAACGTAAAAACACCATACAAACAAACAAACAAAAACAAGATAGTGATCATAAAGAATCTCATGTTGATATGAACTGTAAAGAAGGTAATGAAACAGGCCAGAAGTAATGTACTCCTTTATCAGTACCAGAAACAACACTTGAATTGCGTCACTTAAATATACGCCGTTTTAAATTCTTCATGCCCTGAGGTTTTAGCGCAGAAAGTGAGATACAACGTGAATCCATGATTTGCAATTGAAAGGACCTCCAGCAATACAAAAACCTACCCAATTCAAAAGTATAATTTGGACGATTCTCGATCGAAACTCAAACCCGCACATATTTGCTGAAGAAAAGCCAATCATTGCGTGATCATTTGAACTTGCATAAAAAGGAGTAGTTGAGATTTTGACAATAAAGCTACCCTAGGATGTATACGAGTAAAGATACCTTAGGACTTCATACGCGTAAGAATGATTTTATAGCAAATAACAGGTTAGTTCTAAGTGACAGATACTATTGCGTCGAAAGGTTTGGATTTGCTAAATATCAAAATAGTCTGAAAAGGAGAGAGAGAGAGAGAGAGAGAGAGAGAGAGAGAGAGAGGAGAGAGAGAGAGAGAGAGAAACGTACTCAAAAGCCAGTATAAACCAACATCTTGCAGTTCCGAGAAACTCTCAAAAGTTCAGTTGTGTCGAGACAAAATTGAGTTTCCTGTTTACCGAGCGAAAGAGTCTACGGACTGCTAGTCTATTGACTTACGCGAAGCCAAGATTGAAAATAGGAAGGGGAGGTGGGAGGGGGGGAAGATGTTAGGATGGGAAGCTTCCAAAATGCTAAACAATAAAAGGCTACCAACTCTATTTTCAAAACCGATGTTGACGATTATAATAACGTGATTTATGATGATAAGAGGAAAAGAGATAGATGGTTGGATGATGATGAAAACTGAGGTGTCGAAATAAAACAAATTTTTTAAAAACTTTAATAATGAAGGGAAATACGATGATTAGCAGAGCGTGGAAGATAATGGTGTAAAAAAGTTGATGAAAGTTGGTGGAGTTGCTTGTGATAAAAGGAGGAAAAGAGGAAAAATGCAAAAATGAGAAAACGAAAAGTAGGAAGAGTAGGAGGAGTTCATTACTTGTTGAGTATGAACTGGATGGACGGGACGGAAAATAATTTAAGTTAAAGAATAAAGAATTCATGTTAATGAATCATGCAATAAAAGGAAATTTTTTTTTCAAGCAGTTTGAATGATTACTTATAAGTAACATTTGAAGACTTTTATTTTCCCAAAAACGATAATAATCAACTTTAATTTTCATTCTAATTAGTCACGCGATATATATTCGTTAAAGCATATATAACCGAATATGTATGATGAAATAGAGAATTATTGTAATATAATATACCAGGAGGTCGTAAGTTCAAACACGAACGCACGAAATTTCTTGAAAGGTGTTGCGTCAGTACACATTATGTAAATCAAATGTTTTTAAACTTAGTAGCGATTCTGACATTCCCCCACTTAGTTCTATATATGGAATATGGAAATTCGGCCGGTTGTAACACGGTTTTTTCGTAATAACTTTTTATCTATGCATTTCATAAATATAACGCTTATTCAGAATACACATTATATTTACACATAAATTTTGACTGTATTCTGCATTACGTAGGTTGAATAAATTTGGTACTTACAATGTAAAAGTGACTTATTTTGAAGACGGGCCAACTTACTCAGAGAAAAGGTTTCGAACGCACTCGTTACGTAACTTATGTCAGCATTTCTTCCTTCTTTCTCGATGGATGATTGGCTATACGTAACGAAGGCTATACCTCTGGCAACAATGACAAACAAATTTAAATACAAGCAAAGCAGCACACCTTTATGAACTCTGAACCTCTCCACTGATAATTGTCATAATGAACAAACCAACAAAATATGTTAAAAAATACAAAAGCACTTCGATTATTAGTCTAACTCCCAAAATAAGTTTCCTAAGAAATTACAGCCTGCTCTATAGGTCACAATCAGATTGACAAGATGTAGGGAATAGATGGTAATTTTCAAAAACATAGTAGACAAGCTTGATTTGATAACTGCTATATCCAATGTCATGCAATTTTTATTTATTGGCTATCTACCTATTCACTGAAAAAAAAGCCGGTACCGTATTTTGGCTTTAAACTTTCACCAATAATTATCGTCAGAATGATAACTTCATGAGGCTCCACCCACTTTGACCTTGTTATAATTCAGGATAACTCTGAAGGCTATCATGGGCATTGTTGGATTAGAAAATTTAACTTCTGGCTATAAAACTCATTTCTCAAGTAGTTGTAAGAAGTGCTAAATGATCCTCAAGGATCCCAGTAGTTGGCCTAAACGTTTAATTCATGTATATTACTGATATACTGTTGCGGCACTACTGCTACAGTAGTATTACTACGCTAGCACAGATACCCCACCCACATCTATGTATCGTTCCGCCATTCATAAAGTTTTTGGGTTTCATAGCCGATGGAAGAAGGTGAATGGTTTTCTGTCTAGTGGATGGGCGGCGCAACATTTCGTCAAGAGGTGTTTACTTTGCTTACGTAATGAATGTTTTTCGACTCTTGGCTCGTAATCATTGGCCATGGCGTCGGCTAGATCATTTTTACTCTATAAAAATTAAAACTATCGGGTTTAGGTTATTGATAATGCTGACAAACTTTGTGTGTGGTTGTAAAATATACATATGTCAACTTTCAGCTACATCCGATGCTTTGACAAGGAGCAAAGTCCAAAAAACCGTGTTACAGAGACCCTGAATCTCATAGTAGATTTGAATTGCAGGGTCCTGATGTTCGCTGGTAGATACGGCGTTACGGGTACGAATCCGGGAAGAACATTTCAAAATCATCTAGTAGAGTTGTATTTTGGCCCACTACAGCTTCGATTTATTTCAAAGGAATGTGGATTTTTCTTAGTTATAATTAGAAGTACAATTATTTTTCGAATGGTTTAGCTTACGACATAGTTCTGATACTAAAAGCAGTTGAAAAAATAAGCACAAAATTGGCCTGGGATTACCTAAATCTGATACTAAGAACAGCTAAGGAAAGTTGCCCTGAGAGGAAAAAAACAAAAAATTCTTTGGCCTATGATATAAAAAAAAACTTTTTGTCCTGAGATTAAAAGAAAAAGAAGAAGAAAAAAAAACAGATACCCTAACTTATATTATTTGGCCCATTTGGCTACCTACATTGCTCGTTTTCCCGTCTTCCCGATGATAATTTATTCAGGTGTACGAAAATTTTGGCGCAATCCGTTATAACTACACTTTTTCACAATCTAAAACTCAATGTCAAAATTTAACTCAGATGGCTCACCTTACATTTCATTCAAAGTTTTGCAGAATTTCATGACCACAACATGGCGTTTCACACTTGTTTCATAGCTTTTCGCTGGTTGTTAGTTTAAATCAAAAGAGTTTTTTCTAAGTTTAAGGGAAGTTATTCGTTAAATTATCGGTCTAAATAATGATTCTTTATCCACCTCTTTAAACTACTAAGTCTTAATTCATCAGGCGTCCTTTTCTCCACGAAGTATAAACATTTTTCTCTGGTGGTTCCTTCGTAGGAGCACAGCGTCAAACATACAATTGAAGCCTTCAGTCTACTAACATTAAAATGCCAGCAACACGTAAGAAAGAAGAATTATAAATTCCGATGTTGCTCGTTGAAGCTGAGAAAATTCTCGCTCGTGCCGCTCTGTGTCTCTCTGTCAGATTTCAAGTACTTTGATGACTGTCGCTTCCATTAGGGCGAATGGCTGACTCATTTTTATATTTTCCAGCTGACGTCATAAAAGTGCATCTTTATGGGGTTTTATGTTGGGGGGTTGGGGGGTGCGGATGGGGGTTGTCTATTGAGTCTGAAATTCACTACTGGAAAATCGCCAGTGATTTACATCCCCCATTCGTCCACAACTTTAACTATATTTCCCTTTGAATTGAAGTCTGTTCATCAAGGCCTTTGAATCGAGCCCAGGGTGGTTACTATAGTACTTTCACATCAACTTAGCATCTGATGTCTACCCCAGTCCCTTACGACGCTCCTGATTGGCTGTTGATAAGCCGATCACAGGGCTGAAAACTCTCAGTCTCTCTCAAGAGAGTTCGCATAGGCAGGATGCATGTTCTACCTCTCATTAGAGATAAGTCTTTCAAAACTAATTCTGAAGAGAAAGGATAGGTTCTAATTCTGTATATAATAGATAGGTTCTAATTTTGAAGATAAAGGATAGGTTCCAGTGTTCAAGATAAAGGATAGGTTCTAATTCTGAGGATAAAGGATAGATTCCGATTCTCGTGGGTATGACGAAAGGCCCACTCTTAGTGTATAACCCTAACGGAAAAAAAAAATAAATAAATAAAATAAAAAGAATGCGAAGAAGACAGATGGTGTCCAATCATTGATTTTATTCTGGGAGCCGACTCTCTCACTCTATCATACACCTTTTTTCACCTTCCATCGAAAAAACACGCTTCGGTGTTTAATCCTGAAGACACGTAAAACGGTACTATTCACTTAGAACACATCCGAACAGAGCATTCTTTCATTATTATCAAAAGCGACGGGTTTTAGTGAAGTTGTCATTGTTTGAAAAACGCATTAAAAAGTGTGGAGTATTCTTAAGGAGTTTCTAAAAGAGAGAAACTGTTTTAGAATGTAAACCTAGGCTTATATCTCGTTTTCTCTAGCAGAAAGACATCGCTGCGCTTACATCGGTAGGAGTTGATAGCTATAGGCCTAACGGACACACAATAGGAGCTTTCGTACATTATCTATATAAGTAAATGGAGAAGGAGAATGAGCTAGATAGGAATACAAAATGTCTTACAGCTCTCATATTTATCTTTTCACAGACAGATCGATGATGGAGGGAAGTAATTACTTTCACTGGAAATCATGGGAAGAACTGTTCAATTTCACAATAAGACTATCCAGTTTCTAAAGGGAAAGTACCACTGTCTTTTGCAAATACACGTTTTGGTTTTCCTGAATTCGGCGCAAAAAAAATTAAAATACATCCGATCTGACAACGTGTTCTACAACAAAACAAAAGAATACACAAGACAAATGATTAACTTTTGGTAGTAAATGAATTAGTTTTCAATTTATTTTCTTCTGAATAAGCAGGGAAAACTAGATCTCATATCAACTGGTCCGCTGGTATAGTGGTTAGTGCCGTGAACTGCCACTCAGATGCTATGGGTTCGCGCCTCCCCAACAGCGATGTAAAACCACTGACTCTGTATCATGATCAGTTACTGCTGCAGTGTTGGTGGGTCTTTAGCAGTGGGAGGTTGAAACCAACATTCTTCGGAAGCTTGAATTGTAAGTCAATGGCATCTTTTGGTGTGCTTGTTCCATGTGAATAGGTTTCATCTACTAAAGAAATAATAATAATAATAATAATAATAATAATAATAATAATAATAATAATAATAATAATCTAACGCTATTAGTTTTGTGAAGGGTAAAATAAGTGTAAGGAATCAACGTGCTGCTGGTGAGGCTTCTATCAATCTGTGAGACTCTAAGATCCTGAGGTCTGGAACATCGCTCCATCACAACTTGATGGACGAAGATCGTCTTAGCTGCTCATTTCATGAACACTACCCCGTAAAAAAAGTTGACAAAACAACAGAGTAGTTCCTTTCTCGTTTTGAAATATCGACTGCCCAATCCAATAACCATTCAGAGCGCCGTAGTGGCGTGATCAGTATGGTCTTGGCCTGCCACCTCGGTGGCTGCGAGTTCGATTCTCGGGCATTCCATTGAGGTGTTAGAGATGTGTAGTATTTCTGGTGATAAAAGTTCACTCTCGACGTGGTTCGGAAGTCATGTCAATCCGTTGGTCCCTTTGTTGAATAACCATACTGTTTCCATGCAATGTAAAAATATCATACAAACAAACAAACAAACGAAAGAATAAGAGTAGCTGCAATATGGATAAAATGGCATTCCTTTGAGGGGTTAGAGATGTGTATTTCAAATTCGCCAAAACGAACAATGAAATTTTCCCAGGGAGTCGTATGACGGTTTATAGATTGCATACAAGTGTTTTGTTTTCTCTCCAAAATCCAAAAATGTTTCGGTTATTTTGCGTTGAAACGAACAGGGTATAATGGCTGAAGGGACATCGCATAGAAGAGGCGAATCCAGTTACGCTCAGCTCAGTGGATATTTGTTCGCTTTTTATTTCATCTTTATTTATATCTCTGTCGTTTCAAGCCGCTGACTGTTCATATGGTGACCTGAGAGCTGAGTTATTTATCCCCTGTCTATTTAATATTTCAGTGCACTCTATTTTAAAAGTCATCTACATTACCTAAAGGAAAAATCTCATATATCCCAAAATATTTCCTTCATCTAAAGAAATATGACATCCAGACTATACTATCTCTCTCTCTCTCTCTCTCTCTCTCTCTCTCTCTCTCTCTCTCTCTCTCTCTCCTTCAACACAAAGCTTCCTTTAAGCGTGCAACTGTTTCTCTCTTTTTAAAAGCCTTAATTCTAACTACCTATGGAAGACAGTCGCCATATTTCTGAAGTACTATGCGCTGTTTTAGAGACTAGTCTCAGTTTATGGGAATTTTATATACGCATCAGCGCACTTTAAACAGGTCTGTTATTTATGATATCGCATCATTTGCAAAATAATAAAAGTGGAAACTGATGTTTTAACTACAGAGAGAGAGAGAGAGAGAGAGAGAGAGAGAGAGAGAGAGAGAGCATCTCCAGGTAAGCTTTAATACATCAACGTGCGTAGTAAGCACTGCACAACGTAATATTATACAAACTTCATTCCAGATGGTTATGCAACCAGACTCCATAACAAAGCGGAGAGAGAGCCAGGCACGTGTAGTCCCCCTGTAACGAGGTTCCTTTAACTATTCAAGGATCTGTTACAGAAACGCCCTTTAGAAAGTACATTGACGTAATTACGCTCCTACTGTCTGGTAGAGAATACACTGCGAAGTCGGCTTGGAAGGTCGTCGATGGAATACTCTATTTATCAGTATCTCGTCATCAATAACTACGATTATATAAATGCCATTTCTATTTCTTTGAAGTTGAGTAGAATATAAAATCTAGGCCAAAGGCCAAGCACTGTGACCTATTGGGTCATTCAGCGCTGAAATATAAATTGCCAGTGAAAAGGTTTGAAAGGTGTAACAGGAGGAAAACCTCAAAGCAGTTGCACTATGAATCAAGTGTTAGGAGAGGGTGGAAAGTAAAATGGAAGAAAGACAATATGAAAGGAGGTACAGTAAAAGGAACGAAAGTGGTTGCAGCTAGGGGCCTAAGGATGGGACGCTTCAAAGAACCTTAAGTAATGCCTACAGTGCACCGCATGAGGTCAACTGACGGAACTAGCCTCTACGGAGTATTTCTTTAAAGAACAGATGAAATTTAACATTTCCTACTAAACGTGAAATTAATGCATCGTTTGTAACGAATGTACTAAGTGATTACCCTTCGCGAAAATGCAATTAAATTAGTAGGGATTGAAGCGGTTGATAGTATGTTATCAGGCATTATGCCGAATGCGTGCTTCTGCGCGCAAATAATTATTTCGGCTTCGAAATACAGTCTTTTTTTTTTTACATATATTTAAGCAGAGAACAGTGTTTAATTGCAACGTCATAATAAATCTAACTACAAAAATGTTAGGGTATCGGTTCTCGAGTTGTTGGTATCACGTATTTTGGGCGAAATGCTACGCGTAATTAAAGTTATATACCTCTTCACAGGCTTCGGCGATTTTAAAAGGTATGGAAGGGATATAGGAATATATGTCAAAAGAAGAAACATTTATATTAAAAATGTGCATAAACTGATGCACTCTTTCAGGAATCACGTAACGATCGTTGAAACGACCGACTACTTTTGTCTGGGTCAATTGTTAATCGTCATTAATAAATATTTACTACGTACTTGCCTTTTATATATTTCAAATATTGATTTTACATTTTCAATTCAATTTACGACTATTTCTACCCATATTAAGAGACCAAACCGATAAACTAATCAACCATCCCAGCAGTAAGCCGTACCCAACGGAATTGGGTCAAAGACTGTTTCTCCATTCAGGTACACGAAAACCTTGACCTCCTCTCTGGAGTCTCTAATTTAGGAGTCGTTTCAGTATATTCATTATATATATATATATATATATTATATATATATATATATATATATATTATATATATATATGTATATAGTATATATATATATATATATATATATATTATATATATATATATATATATATATATATATATATATATATATATATATATATATATATATATATAATATGAAAAAGTCAAGTTGTAGATTATATTGAATTGAAATGATTTTCGTTAACTGCTTGGAAGTATTTCCCAGTAACAATAAAAATTCAACACAAAATCGATCAAGCTTCTGTCACAACGGTAAGACCAGAGGTATGTCTCATAAAAAAAGAAAATGAATAAAATAAAATAAAACTCATACTGAAATAAAATAAATAAATAAAATAAATAAATAAATAAATAAAATAAATAAAAAAATAAATAAATAAATAAAAATAAATTCAAAAGAAAAATTACACAATATAATAAGTAACGTTTGTAAAAATATTTGCGACCAAAATCTATCTTTATGATAAACGTAGAATGTTAGAAAATCATCAATGAAAAGGGCAAATAATATAAAATTTCTGTAAGGTTTTGGAATTCTACCCTAACCCCGGTTTCTGGAATCGTGAAAGGTTTTGGAATTCTACCCTGATCCAGTTTTCTGGAATCTGGAAAGGTTATGTAATTCTACCCTGATCCTGTTTTCTGGAATCTGGAAAGGTTTTGGAATTTCATCCTGGTCCAGTTTTTCTTTTAAATCCTGAAATGTTTTTGAATTTTATCCTGATTCTGTTTTCTGGAATCTGGAAAGTTTTTGGAATTCTTCCCTGATCCTTTTTCTGGAATCTGGAAAGGTTTTGAAATTTTACCCTGGTCCAGTTTTTTTTTTATCCTGAAAGGTTTTTGGAATGTTATCCTGGTCCAGTTTTTTTTTTATCCTGAAAGGTTTTGGAATTTTATCATGGTCCAGTTTTTTTTTAAATCCTGAAAGGTTTTGGAATTTCATCCTGATTCTGTTTTCTGGAATCTGGAAAGTTTTTGGAATTCTACCCTGATCCTGTTTTCTGGAATCTGGAAAGGTTTTTAGAATTTTATCCTGGTCCAGTTTTCTGGAATCTTGAAAGGTATGAATGAAACCCCGATCTATTGCAATTTCTCTGCAATAATTAGTAAGTGTTGCAAGCGGTTCGTCACGTCTGGAGGGTCATAACTGGACTTACCATACGATGATCTTTTCTGCTCTTTTACTAAAGATACTTCCAGGACAGGAGTCGCATTTCATCCTTATGGCAGCCCTCCGCTGTTTCGTTTACCGCCTCTTGCCATACATTCCATCTTTATGGCATCTTCTCGCCGTTTCTTTCCAAACGGCCGGTATTAAAGATAAGCCTTCTTGTAAGGGTAATGGTTTATAGAGGTCCCTTCCTCCTAAAGTGTAAGTTGAATTGGAAACTTGGAAATATAAGCGATACGATACTATCAACATATTAGCAATTGGTGTAGGTAAGTGGGTGTTGGATTTTATCCGCACATGCATGCATTTCTTAAATACCATGGAAACGTCATGAAAAACCGATTATAAAAATAAAACTGCATTTAACAAAATGTTCATTTTATCCTAGAGTTGTAAAATAGTGCAAATATGCATTTAGAGAATGTACATCAGCTTATCTTATTATTAAATTAATTGTCTCTAGTCATAAGGGTTTTATTGTTATTTCCTGTTTAATCTTAAAATTAATTGTCTCTAGTAATAAGGATTAATTATTGTCATTTCCTGTTTAATCATAAGTGATTTCGATAATCAATAATGCCCCGAATGTATCCTGAAGTTCTTCAAGCAAATTATATTTTATCCGTCGAGCTGAAAAAAAAAAAAATTCGGTTAAAAATACTTTCTCCTATTTCGTATGTTTGGAATTATTTCTAAGTATCTAACAAGATGGAATAATTAATAAAACAAATATTAACCCTTTGGGACATGAAAAATTGTAATTTCCTTCCTCTTACAATTAAAAGATAACCTAAGAAATTTTTCTAGTGATATATTATTCCTATCTGCTTCTTATTCCTCGATTCTCGAACAAGATTGGCTCTCCGAACCAAGAGGTTTCTGTGAGGAGCGAAGACGGATTTCGCTGATTTCCTTTCATAATGCAAACTAGATTTCGGATTCGACTGCCAACTCTGGAACGCAGCTAAGTATAAACACATTCATACACAAATGAAGTGAGAGAAAAGCTGTTTATTTTCGCAACGACTAGAACCTGTTACATTGGAATTCCTAAAGGGATGAAAACATCACTTTAGACAGCGCTGTCCGATAAAGGCGCGTTATTTACGCTTATATATTGCAGTGATCCGTCGTCAATAACATATGTTGGGGTCTATTTTCAAGTCGCGTAGGAGTACAAAGCTGTACAGTTGACAACATCGCAGATCATCTGACCTTCACATTGCTCATGGCTTCATAAAAGCGTAGTTATCAGTGACGCCCATACCTACACTCACTTCTGCACAACTGCATAGACGCTAATCAGGAAACAGATGATAGAACAAAACATTAAAATTCTTCAGCTGGTCTACTTTATGCTTTAGATCTCACTAAAAAAAAAAAAAAAAAGAAAAAAAATAGCTGAAGTTGAATATGAAATTATTCAGTAGAAAAGAAAATCTGATGGGGAGGGTATTAATGTAAATGACACCTATATATATATATATATATTATATATATATATATATATATATATATATATATATATATATATATATATATATATATCATTCACACGTGCATACCCATATCCGTAAATAATTTGGCAAGTTTAACTATATATTAGCATTTACCAATGGAATGATAGCGAATAATTTTCAAAGAATGTTATTCTGTCCATTCCACTCCTCGTATATTCATACTCAATGTTTATAATAGTTCCCTTAAACGTCTGGTTTCTTATTCCATCTATATATATTTAAAAAAAAAATTTACCCTTATGTTCATTTAGTAATTTAAAGTTAAGGGTTACTTCAAACCTCTCGAGGGACCTTTTAGGTTTTTCCTCTTCCTCTCCCCCTTCTTTGTGTTCCCCACTTTTGACATTTCGTTCCTTACCTTCAATGTGATAATTTTTCACATTATTTTTAGGGCCTTTTTAGCATAGGCTTTTTGTTTCCGCATTTGGTAAGAAATAATGATTTCATCCGGCTTTTATCTTTTCCCAACGTGAATAAGATGAACAAAAGATTTAGAAAATCGTAGGAAATGTGCATACACATTACACACACCACTTTATATATAATATATATATATATATAATATATATATATATATATATATATATATATATATATATATATATATATATATATATTGATATTGAAGAAGGTTTTTGTTTCAGTTATAGATAGCAGAACTACTTATGCTATAGTAGATTTACATACGTCTTCCCTCAGGTGAGGTGGAAAATACATCCTGCTTTTTGTGAACTCTCGAGAGATGCTGAGAATTTCCAGCCCTGTGATTGTCTTATTAGCGGCAAATCAGGAGCGTCATAAGGGACTGGCATAGACATCATAATAAGGAAACAAATTCACGTTCAATATAAAAACCGAAGGAGATTGGGGATTATAACGAACTGTACGTTTGTTCTGTCCTTATTCAAAGGATTAGAAACATTAAGGATAGATACAGCTGCTTTTGAAGTGTTATTTTCTATCCCATCTCAGCATCCTGTAATCTTTGTATCGTGAGGGCTGCTATTTTTCACAGAACGTAAATTGCACCGGAAGGGAAATATGTTTTGGGGCATCACCGATTCCCACCATCAATAAAACTTCAAATTCTTTGGGCAGGTTTTCGCTTTCGCTTCGAGTGGGTATAATGCATTTTCAATCCTATCGCGTTTCCTGTTTTTTTTCTATTTTATCACGCTCTCTTTCCTTCTATTTAAGTTTGACCCTTCTGCCCGCATTGGCTCCATTTTGTAACTTTAAACTTAGAAAAGGAACGCGGCTATAAATAAAATTCAAAGGAACAGGCAATGTCCTTCATACAAAAAATAACTATCTTTTAAAGATTCTTATTGTCCAGTAACAATTTCTAAGTTATTAATTATGTATATCCATATATCCTCAACATTTTAAGAATGACCATATATATATATATATATATATATATATATATATATATATATATATATATATATAATATATATATATATATATATATATAAGCGAATACCACGGAAATGATAGACAGGAATCCAAGCGCTTTCGTCTTTATTCAGACATCGTCAAGGAGCTACTAAAGTACAATCGGAGAGGAAGGCCTCAGGTACAAACAAGATCAGGAATACCAGATGGTTAATTATCAAAAGGTAAAAATTAAAAGGGATAATCCAGGATTATCGGATATCACACGGTCACAAACTTAAACAGATTCTGACCCTAACCGAAATTACAAAGTATCTTTACAGTCCAAAACATGTAAAAAAAAACTGAATATATTAAATGTTGCTTATATTTATCTACAACTTTTTTCATTATGAAAGCATCAAGTTTAAATAAACCAAGACTTAAATTTAGAACATTTACTATTATTTGACTTGATAAAACAAGATTCAATGATATTCCTTTTAACTGTGTCATTACATGGGACTAAGGCTCTTGCTTGACTCCAGTTAATAGGATGGTCTAAATCTCTCATATGTACAAATAATGCATTCGATATTTGCCCAGTTCTCACAGAATATTGAGTTTTGCTTAAGACGCTGTGAAAGAGATTTGCCAGTCTGTCCGTAATAGATTTTATCACACTTTTTGCAAGGAATTTCATATATGCAGCCTGGAAGATCTTTAGGAGAATTTTTGATTACTAAACTCTTGACATTAATATTACTGAAAACAACATTTATGTTAAAAAGCTTTTAAAATTCTAGGAATATCTAAAAACCTTTCATCATAAGGTAATTTTAGAATGTTATGCTTACTAAATTCAAGTTTGTCATTAGTTGAATAAAATGTTTTTCTAGCTCTTTTCCATGCCACATCTACAAAAGTCCTTGGGTATTTAAGTTCAATGCAATATCATAAATATGTTTTAATTTCAGCGTCAATAAACTGCGGGCTACAGACACGTAAAGCCCTTAGGAACATCCAGAAAAAACAGAGAATTTAACATTTGATGGTGATTGGAGTAGTAATGAACAAAAGAGGCAAATATTAGTTGATTTTTCGAAAGACTGAAAAGGTGAAATTTCTATCATTTCTATGGACAGTTACATCAAGAAAATTCAAATTACAATTTCTTTCTTCCTCTACAGTAAATTTTATAGAAGGGACTAAATTATTGAGATTATTAAGGAATTCCTGGAGGTTTTCGTGAACTGGCCAATACAGAATATATCATCCACGTATCTAAACTAAATAACTTTTTGGGGCAAGATTCTTGGTAAGAGTTTTGTCTCAAAAAATTCCATGTAAATATTGCTAAGGACAGGAGAAATAAGGATATGGCCCTCCAATGCCAAACTTTTGTACAAAAAATTCCCCATTTGAAACAAAATTACTATCTTTGATACATAACCTTATGAGGACTAATGAGATTTTCTACACTTAAGGAATGTCATGACGCTCTAATTCCTCTTCCAAATATTCAAGTAAGTCATCTACAGGCACTTTTGTAAATAAAGAGACAACATCAAAACTAACCATATTAAAATCATAATTCAAATTTAAACTATTCAATTTGTTTATAAAATCAACATTGTTTTTAACATTCGTGTTAGAAATATTCCTACCAAAGGAGTAAGAATTTTTACAAGCCATTTAGATAAATTATACGAAACTGAGCCCACTGAACTAATGATTGGTCTGATAGGGTTATTGATTTTATGTGTCTTGACTAAACCATACATGTAAGGTAGGGAGGCGCATTGCGGTGTAAACTGTTTAATTAAATGGTCCAAGCCCTTCAAAATGCTATGGAAAATTGAGAAAGTGCTGCAACCGTCTTGAAAGGAAGCTCCAAGTCAAGCTGAAAAATCTTATTGCTGAAAGCGACCGAACTAAGCATGCCAACGTGGACTTCATGATTAATTTATCTGACAAACCAGTGGATAGTGCTACGACAGCGGCTTTGGGATATGGGTTAAGCTTTGGTGTATTTAATGGTAACCTGGACTGTGTCGACATCTCAAAATCCTTTTGTTATTTAGAAAAATTGAATCAAAACCTATGCCCTGATGATATCAATATTTGTAAAGGTATTGTGTATGGTGCTATGAGTAAACCTTCTCCCCCTAATGTACCCGTGAGATTTCTCCAGGCTTTTAAGAAAATTAAAGAAGACGAAACAGTTAAGGTGACAAAAGCAGATAAATCTAATGCAGTGGTAATTATGAATAAAAGTGACTATATAAGTAAAATAATGACATTGCTAAATGACACTGATACTTATACGAAACTGAGATCTGACCCTACACAGACAGTTAACTCCCATTTTAATAAACAAATTAAATCCATTTTGAAGGGCTTGGACCATTTAATTAAACAGTTTACACCGCAATGCGCCTCCCTACCTTACATGTATGGTTTAGTCAAGACACATAAAATCAATAAATAAATAAATAAATAAAATAAAATAAATAAATAGATAAATAAAAAATTACTGCAAAGCATTCACATATCGAATGAATTGACACGATTAGCACATCAACTATATCTACCCCCATATGAGACCAACCGTCAAAATTAATTGCAAGCAAACCTTGGCGCCCAGCCCGGTCAGCGCCCCGAAACCCGTCCGACCAAGAGTTCCCCTTTAATTACGGATTGTTTAAAGACCGTGTAAGGACCCAACACCACTGGCAGAGTTGATGGCTTCCCACTGTTGTCTCTGTCAACAATTACGACAAGAGAGGACACTGGAAGTGGTCCAGCCTGGATCGTGAATAATGCTTCGAAAACTCATGTTTCGTTTATGAATTTACAGATAAGTACGGCACAAACAATCAAATAACCATATACATATATATATATATATATATATATATATATATATATATATATATATATATATATATATATATATATATGTGTGTGTGTATATGTGTGTGTGTGTGAGTGTGTGTGTCAGACGGGTAATAACTACTTTATTCTCAGATATACTGCATAGTGAACTGCTGGGCTGTACCCAAACTTTATAAAACCAAACTTTATAAAATTTCAAATATGTGTTTCATTTTAGATGCTGTATAAGGAATTTGATCGTGTATAAGGAATTTGATCCCGTATAAGGAATTTGATCCCGTATAAGGAATCTCATCATAGAAATGACGTGAAATGATCATTTAAACTTTCACTATTGAAATGAGATCATAATGATCATTTCAACCGTTGAAATAAACGAAGCGATGCACTTGAATCGTTTATTGAAATTAGCAAACGCCCAGAGTAATGAGGGAAAATAAATTCTGAATCGGTTTAACGACAAATTTATGCACAGCGAGGAAGGCAATATCAACTGGCAATATATTGCCCCTTGGAATGTCGGATAAAAAATAATGAAACTAGTAATGAATCATTGAAAATCGAGGTTTTTTAATTTCCTTCCATGTCTCATGAAAACTGTGCCGGATCAAATTTCGTGACTTTTCGAAATGAACTGGATTATTTATCGGTATGACGTAATATGCGATTGCACGTGTAACTTCGATTTGTAAACGAAATTTATTTAGTTATAATAACGTTTAGTGCAATCGTGGATGAATGCCTAGTGTAATTTCTAAGATCTGTCATCACACCATTTCGTAATTGCTGAAGTGATAATGGAGTACCATCATTACTTCAGCAAATACAAAATAGTATGATGATAGATCTAAAAAAAATTACACAAGACAGCAGTCCTCTACTAATCCACTATTGTTATAACAGAATATCATTGTACCACAATGATTGTCTGTCAGCGATTTTCATTGTATGGAGAATCAACCCAGTTTTCAGCGGAATTTTGAGAATACAGAAGAAAATTGCAAAATAATAAAAATGGTCAAGTAATCTGATAAAACTACAGTACAATAATATATATATATATATATATATATATATATATATATATATATATATATATATATATATATATATATATATATATATATATATTATATATATATATATATATATATATATATATATATATATATATATATATATATATATATATATATATATATATCAGCATACTATATGTCACGCCAGTCAACAATATAAACGAATTTCAGAAACCGACCTTTGCATAGAAAATTATTATTGCAGACATCTTTATAAATTGAATTTTAAAATGCCTCTGTCATAAAATTGAGAAAAAATATTGTATTTTTGACAAGGCGAGAACGCAATTAAAGTAATTTCTTATCAAACCACTGGCAATAAAAATCGAACGACTTTTGGATATGGGATTCAGTAGTATGAAATTCTAGGATCCGAGCGCAAAACCAAAGTTCAAATCATCAATCTAAATCTTTAATGAAGCGACCTTTTGTTTATCGATACCAAATTTACATAACGCTATTTCGCAGTGGTCAGGAGTGAATTAACAATAGTATGCAAAAAACAACAACAACAAAAACAACACCCGTAAATTACAGCGACTGTAACGTAAATGATAAACCCGAAAAGACGCCACAAGAAGACTATTAGAGTTGATGAAATATTATACAAGAGCTGACTTACCTTATAAATCACGGATATCGGGGATTTTCGATAACTTCTTCGCATCAGATTTCAGAATTCCTGATTTGTGCGGCTGTTCGTTGCAAGAGGTACTTTATTTTCTCAAAGTTCATGCTGAAAAAAGAATGGCTGATTGAAAAAACGTAATTTAACAATAATAAAGTGACAAGAGGTTTGATAATAATAATATATAATAATAATAATAATAATAATAATAATAATAATAATAATAATAATAATAATAATAATAATAATAATGGGACACCAGAGTTGAAGAGAAAGAGAGGGAAAAAATGGATAAGTATCAAGATCTGAAAATAGAAATAAGAAGGATATGAGATATGCCAGTGGAAATCGTACCCACAATCATAGGAGCACTAGGCACGATCCCAAGACCCCTGAAAAGGAATCTAGAAAAACTAGAGGCTGAAGTAGCTCCAGGACTCATCCAGAAGAGTGTGATCCTAGAAACGGCACACATAGTAAGAAAAGTGATGGACTCCTGAGGAGGCAGGATGCAACCCGGAACCCCACACTATAAATACTACCCAGTCGAATTGGAGGACTGTGACAGAGCAAAAAAAAAAAAAAAAAAAAATTATAATAATAATAATAATAATAATAATAATAATAATAATAATAATAATAATAATAATAATAATAATAATAATAATAAAACCGCACTTAATACGACCCTTGCTTGACCTGGACCTGAGATCCTGTTTTTAATAAAAAAAAAAGAAAAAAAAAACAAAAACAATAATAATAATAATAATAATAATAATAATAATAATAATAATAATAATAATAATAATAATAATAATAATAATATGAGAAAGAAAGAGAAACAAGTCGTGATCCGACCTCCAGCTATTGTTTCCAATTACCTATCCTTTATAAGGATTCTGAGCATTCAAAAAACAAATTTGACTCGATAAAAAAATATTTAAAAACAAAAAATATTATTTTTATATGCGCCTGGAAATTTAAATGGCGTATTTTAAGTACCATCAGTGTTAAAAAGTCATATCTGGTGCCTGGAAAAAAATCATCCAGAAGCTATAAAATGAAAATGAAAAGGATCCCTCCTGACGTCCGGCGTTCCTGGAAGAATTGTCATAAGTTCCATGACCCAAATTCCACCTAATGACGTAAAGAAAAAAAAAAAATGAAAAGGATCCCTCCTGACGTCCAGCGTTCCTGGAAGAATTGTCATAAGTTCCATGACACAAATTCCACCTAATGACGTAAAAAAAAAAAAAAAAAAAAAAAATGAAAAGGATCCCTCCTGACGTCCAGCGTTCCTGGAAGAATTGTCATAAGTTCCCATGACACAAATTCCACCTAATGAAGTAAAAAAAAAAAAAAAAAAAAAATGAAAAGGATCCCTCCTGACGTCCAGCGTTCCTGGAAGAATTGTCATAAGTTCCATGACACAAATTCCACCTAATGACGCAAAAAAAAAAAAAAAATAAAATCGATAATATTTTAGAATTCACAGTTTATATTAGGAGGAATGCCAAGACATGCAATCTTTTCAAAGGACCTCGAGCAGCCCTCGGAATTCTGGGAATAATATTCCTGTGTCAACAGATCCAGAGATTCCTGTTCAGGGTTTTCCACTTCACTCCGCAAAGGACTGGCCTTTCATCTCCCGACAGACGTCCCAAGCATGGAAATAGTACGTTAATTTCTCCTCATTCTGACCATGTGATGGGTTGGCGGGTTGGGGGTTTGGGGGGGGGGGGGGGGGGAGGGGGGGGGGGGGGGGCGAGTGAGAGCCCCTAGAATTGCATTCAAATGGCCGACTCGTTATCTGAGGAAGGCCTTTTAAGCCTTTTCATGCAGTTTCTTGTTACGCAAACAAGGCAGTTAATCTTTATAAATTGAATTTTAAAATGCCTCTATCATAAAATTGAGAAAAAAATTTTTATTTTTGACAAGGCGAGAGCGCAATTAAAGTAATTGCTTATCAAACCACTGGCAAGTACGAATCCTGTGAAGGATTCTTTCATAGGAATTGAGTTAAGCTAAATATAGAATTTTTGCCAAAGGCCCAGCACTGGGACCTATGAGGTCATTCAGCGCTGAAATGGAAATTGACAGCAAAAGGTTTGAAAGGAGTAACTGGAAATTGGCAGTAAAAGGATTGAAAGGCGTAACAGGAGGAAAACCTAAAAGCAATTGCACTATGAATCATGTGTTAGGAGAGGGTGGAAAGTAAGATGGAAGAAAGAAAATATGAAAGGATGTACAGTAAAAGAAACGATAGGGGCTGAAGGCACGCTGCAAAGAACCTTAAGTAATGCCTACAGTGCACCGCATGAGGTCCACAAATGGCACTACCCCCCATACGAGGTTCTTTCATATGGAAATAATTTCTTCCATATCTTTGCAATCTTTGCTGTTATTTTTGACTGAACAACTTCTCTTATATCATATTTAACATACGCGTTTTACTACAGATGTGTTCACTATCTAGGATTTTAAAAGTGATTTGGATATGCATTCTGTCAAAGAAATATCTCCGACATTTCGTGTTTCATTTGAGAATCTATATAAGAAATCGAATCAGGCAATTCCCTTCTCAACCGAAATATTTATTTGGCCCAATTAAGTTATTCTTGGCATGCAAGGTCTTCTTGTCCATCCACTATATAATGATTATGGAATATCTGACGGCACATTCAAAATTATTCGTAGCAATAAAGCTCATTGTTATATTGTCAGAGGGACCGTCAGAAGGAAATTTAGGATTAAATTATACCTAATGGAAGACGGCTGGTCAGACTCAAAGAGCAAAAATTATCTCCCATAATTTCGAACGGAACCAAATAAAACAAAACAAAAAGAACGACGCAAACTGAAAAGGGGGAACCATTTCCTTGTATTCCTCCACGGTCCAATATTCGCAACGCCATCAGCGCGAAATAACAAAGAATGTGTATGGGCACCAAAACCATTTTTGGAGGATAATATTGCGTTGTGACAAAACACACAGGGACACGACCATTTTTTTGTTTTCTTTTTTGCGGGAACTTGGA
>NC_087204.1:12920711-12957995 GCF_015104395.2 Macrobrachium nipponense | reverse complement strand
GGAGACATTCGTGTCACAATAAGGGCCCTGTTTTTTTAATTCTCTCTCTCTCTCTCTCTCTCTCTCTCTCTCTCTCTCTCTCTCTCTCTCTCAGACACACACACACATACGTACACACACACATACAATCACGTACTCTGCAGCAGTTCAGTCCACGAATAAAACGTTTGAAATATCATCTCCATAGAAAGTTAAAACCTGACGCATTATTTTCATTAAAGTACTGTCTGCCAACTCCTCAGGAGGCTATTAATTACGTGGACATGATCTTAGCAATGGATGATTTAACCTGGAAATGTCTACAAAATCAGAGAAGATTTCCTTTTCCTAAAAGTGAACTGCATCAAATCTTAATGAACGTAGCTCATATTGAATGTCTGTCAGTCTTATAAATGATACGGGTACTCGAACCAAGTTAAAATGAAACCAGAATAAGGTAAACGCATTAGAAGTTCATTCCCGACTTTTCTCTGTGCATTTAACTGGTCATAATTAAACTCGAATGATTCCATGTTATTACAAAATGGAACACCATACTCCAAAAATATTCTAATATATTTTGGCATTCCGTTATCAATACGCCATTTCACATTGGTATGAGAATATTGCCAACTAGCCAAACGTAAATAAAAGTTCAGTGGCTTGTAAAGACTCGGTAACAAAAATATTTTATATTATCAGCAATACACTGTGAATAAATAACGACACTGACCGTTACGTACGTCATTCATGCTATATATTCATAGCAATTGAAATCTTAGACGAAGACGAATTTAGACCAAAATCCCCCAGGATTGCAGCTGAATGGAAACGCCAATTAGGGGTGAAATTCCTTGTCGCCAAGCAAAGACCTCCGCGATTACCGGGAATTGCTTTGGCTAATGCTTGCAAGCGCGACGCTCGGCCTGGCTTTGTTAGGACGCACCTGAGCAGGTTGAGAATTCGTGACGTTTTTATTTAAATCGTCTCCTTCTGGTGCTGATCTCTGTCTTCAATTCTTAGGGACAAAAATCTATTTCGTTGTTTTCATGAAATCTTTTATGATATCTGTTATTCATTATGGATAGTCACGATCATAAATCAAATAAGTACATTGATCTATGTCTTGAATTCTTATGGAAAAAATCGGTTCTCTTTTATTTCGTTGGTTTCATGAACTCTTTTTATGATGTATATTGTCCTTCTTGGACAGTAAAGATCAGAAGTCAAATAAGTATACGTTTGTAACCTGGTTTATCCTTTATTTACTCTCATCTTTTTCATTTAGAATCAGCAAAGTTCTTTTCCTGATCATGTCGAATCACCAAAGCTCTTTTCCTAACATCTTTCTCTGTAGACTTCTATTTGAATATCGCCGTCCTATTACCATATACCGCCTGTCGATAAAATGGTTGTTTTTATACCTCGGCCTACGCATGCAGATCATTCAAAATCAAATATAAATCTAACTGCGGTTTTTATAATGGGAAGCTCTTGGTTTGTCGCCCACGAGAACCCTAAGAATTTAACTGAAAAACGCACAGGTTCAAAATCGTCCTCATACCTTCAATTTGTTTGTTTGTGAAATAAGCGAAACTCATCCTTTACCATCCGTAAAAGACTAACTTAATTTTACTTTATACATGACCGGCAATTAAATTTTGATTTATTAATTTTTTTATGAAAATATATATTATAGATTTATTTTCATCAAACGCAGATATTTCTGAAATGAAACCAATAATTTAACGACATTGGCCCATTTCCTGATGTTCTATTTCATAAACATAAATTTATTTGGAGTTCACATTACAATAATATAGAAAGGTCATTTAAGCTCAATGGCTTCCAAAATCCTTTTCCAGCGAAATCATTTCTCTCAGATCAAGCATTTCTCTCTCAAAAATTTTCCAGGAGTTTTGCCTGGATTTTTTTTTTTTTTATTTGCAATACATCATTTTTATTCAGATATTCTAACTAGGGCTTTTACTTTTGAGGAAATCATTTATTTGACAAACTACTCTTTTTTTCTAGATTATTTTTCACGGCTCTCTCTCTCTCTCTCTCTCTCTCTCTCTCTCTCTCTCTCTCTCTCCCTCCCACGAGGAACTAATTACTAGCTGATACTCATCATCAATGTCAGTTACCTTTATAGGTCTTCTCTTGAATTACCTTGTGTCATGGCTTCAATCATTGCCCATCCTAAAATATTTGCGTATAACAATGAAGACTCCTTATAAATATGGCAAAGAATATGAGATGATAGAGAGAGAGAGAGAGAGAGAGAGAGAGAGAGAGAGAGAGAGAGAGAGAACCATGAAAAAATCTAGAAAAAGTGCAGGTTGTCAAAAGAAAAATAACTTTGCCAAATGAAACTAAGAAAGTCAGAGCTAGAATATCAGAATAAAAAATGATACATTTCGAATACAAGAAAAAAATGAATAAAATAATAGTTTCCTTTTTAAATATCTCGCGCGTTCGCAGTATAAAAACAAAAACAATAAAAAAAAGATTTTTTAAATAAAAATGAGAAACCAGTCGTATGCATTACAGGGATTTTGAGTTACTAACTCCCTTTTTTTTATTCAGTGTATGTTTATATTCGCTTCTCGTATTTTTTCACTTCAGGTTTATCTTTCTCGATTTTTTCTTTTTTTTCTACTTTACCAGTTTTACCTATTCTTATCTAAAGCGTTAGGTAACAGGTTACAGAATCTTAGCAATAAAAAATCCATTGGAAAACTGATATGGCTATGAATACTCATTATAGGACCATATTTATTATCATAATAGTAAGAAACTCTTGATATTAGTTATATAGTTATCAGAAGCCAGTATCTTTGTTATATGCCAAGCATTTGGAATATCCTGAGAGAGAGAGAGAGAGAGAGAGAGAGAGAGAGAGAGAGAGAGAGAGAGAGAGACTTTGCACTTCATGAAACAAACCAAAAAATTCCAGCGGTAAAAGAGAGAGAGAGAGAGAGAGAGAGAGAGAGAGAGAGAGAGAGAGAGAGAGAGTCATCGTGTTGCTTTTGTCAGTCAGTCCCACAGAGGACATTTTCCATACAAAATATACAATAGCCAACGTATACTGTCTATTCACAGCAGCACAGACTTCCCTAAAACATTGTAACCGAAGGTGTGAGAGAAATGCTAACCTTCCTACATCTATGTGCTGTGCTATTCCGAGCAACAATGAAGAAATAGCTCTTCACGCCGCTCGCTCGAGTGACGTGTTGCTATTTCAAACATTTCGTCATTTGGAATTCTGCACGCCACGCGGAGTTCTATTTTTTATTAGTATTATTTCTGTCGTATTTTATAACTGTTTTCGTGTAAATATTTTCCACCCTGAACTCATTCTTCTGTTCCTGTTTTGTGCGATTGTCGTATGTTTAACACAGCTGTAAAACGAGCGCAATAAAAAAAATATATATTTTTATTATAATTTTTTTTTGTCGCTCACTTTTTCTTCGACGCTTTTAATGGACTTTTTTTTCCAGAGGACGCAAAGTCTCACAGATATCACGTGTGAATTTGTCTGTGATGAACTGAATTTTATTTTATTTTTAATTTAATTTTATTTTATTTTATTTATACTATATATATATATATATATTTTCGAAGTGCAAGCTGGATGATATGAAATTCAATTTTGTTATCATTCAATACGCCTGTAAATTAGAAAAATAAAATAAATAAGTATATAAAATAAATAAATAAAAAAAGAATATCCTAGAACTAAAATGTTATAGACATAAAATGGGTGTTTTGATAAAAAAACCTGTTTTTTTCTTTTCTCGCTCGAAAACTTGGCTTGACGTTGAAGCTGAAGTACCTTTGTAGTCTCATAGTAAATTCCATGATTTTCTTCTGATGGGATTTAAGGAGAACATTATATTACTTTCATTCAACAGAGTTGCTTAAAAAAAAAATGACTTTTTACGGATGCTGTATGAGACCTCTTTAGAATTCTTTAATAAGTAATTTTTTTCAAGTATTTCAGCTTAATATATAATTTTTTAAGGTGCAAATCCGTATTGTTTTAATCGATTATTGTTGTTCGTGTTGACGCCCTGCCTTGAATATGAAATGATTTCGAGTCCTTTCGTTTCTTTTAAATAGATTTATTTTATTTTAATTTATTTTATGTATTTATTTTTTTGGTCTACACTTGAGTGTGATATCAGTGTTGCTTACCAGGAGAAAAATGTAAAAAAATAATCCTTTGTAATTACGAGTGATCGAACGAGCATTTTAGCAGCTGTCAGTTTGCAATTGGATTTATTGTGTTTGTCGCGAATAAATATAACACTTAAAATGAGTTCGACGCGTGATCGTCAGTATATATTTAATTTATCAAATAACTCCAGTTATATAATAGTTAGTAATATCTTTAGTTAAACATGAAACAGCAGATGAACAAAAGGAATTTTGTGGAAAAAAAGGTTTAATTCAATGATAAAATGTCCAGTACACTCAGACAAATTCCAAGTCACCGATACGTGATCAAAGAAATAGTTCAGAAACCATCATGAAGAGCTTTACAGACTGCCATACCCTAGGCGCCCCCCGGCCCCATGCCCCCTCCCCCACTTTCGTAATAAACAAAATTCTATGTAAAGATACGAGACCCCGTATTAATGCATTTTCATTTTTAAATAGAACATAACCGGACACTCATTTACGCAACCAGGAGATATTACTGGCTAACAGCCATTTATCCAACTGAAGTAAGTGCACAACATAAGACAAAAAATTTTGCCCCATAAAAAAAAAAAAGGAACCAGAATGAACCGTGCAACTCACAATCTGTAAGTGACCTGACGGTTTCCCCTTCTATTTCCAATGGGGATGAACGTGTCCATTTTTGGAGTACCTGGATTACGAGTCTGGAATAACAAAGAGTTTTACTTCGACATTTCATATCTGAAAAAATACTCACCCGGATTTTTTTCTTCTATTTTTATTTATTTATTTTTTTTTTTATGACACGTGAAGGCACGGATTGGTAACACGGGCTACAAGGACGGAATCTGGTTATTAGCTACCTGGAATATTCGTGATTGGAAGGACGCGTCCAGACTCAGCTATGAGTTGAATACCTGGAAAGTAACTTGTTAAAGTAACGGTATTAAAGCAATCTAGATTTTTCTTTCACGTTAATTTCTAAATAGGGTATATATGGCCTTTTTGTATGTTTTCATTCGGGAAGCCTTATGTTTACCATTCTAATAAATTTCGTCTAAATTAACATTTTAGGCATTAAGTTGTAAATCAAAAAAACATTTTTATAGAGACGTGATGTTATGGCCTGGAAATCGGACGCTTCGTAAAAATAAGAGACACTTATATGATTTATGCCAAATACGAATATTAATGAAAAATGAAGATGTGATGCCATGATGCACTGGAATCACAGAAAATATGGCGTGATAAGTTCACCCGTAAGTAATCTTATGATAAGGATAATGAGCTATTTATGTAGATTTTATTTAATCCTAAACGAGCGAGGGACACCAGGAAACTACGCCTTAAAAAATTAATAAAACAACTCTAAAAGTAAGATGAAAAGCTGTCAAAATCCTTCATCAATAACTTACGTTTCTGTCGGCACATGTCCTGAAGTTTCTATCTCAGAAGGAGAGTAGCAAATGTCTCAGTATTGTTAACTATTGCTTCAGTTTTGTTTAGCCTAACATTCTCGCTGACACATAAGCTTCTAGTGGGCTGTTGGTAAAAAATATCTTTGGTCAATAGCATAATAAAATTCATATACATAGCAATTCAAAATAGACACATATGGTTTCTGTTTCAAGAGTACAGAAGTACATGCCTGTTTTTTTTTTTTTTTTTTTTTTTTTTTTATTTTTTTTTTTTTTTTTTTTTTTTACCTCTTAATATAAGGATAGCTCACAGAGACAACTGCCCTAGTAGTCTTCATTTCCTATTTATCTTTACAACAAAGCATTTTATGTTGTATCCAGACTTTCATGCACTAGTTCCTTGAAAAGGGGATATATGTAGAAAACCTCCATGAATTTGAATTTTGTAAATCCATTTTTTGTACGACGCTAATCGAATCAACGTTTTTTTTGTAAGGAGTTAGGTGACTCAAGACAGAGAGAGAGAGAGAGAGAGAGAGAGAGAGAGAGTGAGAGAGAGAGATAGAGAGAGAGAGATGGTTTGAATAAGATCTCGTATAGCAGATTAAGATAAAAAGATCAAACTACGAGGAAACATCTTTTATCATCATTATAACTAGGTAAATAAAATGGCATAAACTGCAACAAAAACAAAATAGAAACACATGGGTGAATACACACACACTCTCTCTCTCTCTCTCTCTCTCTCTCTCTCTCTCTCTCTCTCTCCATTGATCATCACCTCGCCAAAAGTCGTGAATCTCTAGACACACGGCATTGTATGTGTCACAGCTCCAAGGACAAAGTCTTTTCGTCCCCTGAGATATATATCTCCTGTCCTGCTATTCAGGATTTCCTCGGGGAAGAGAGGACGCTGCAGATGAAGGGGTGAAATGTTTGGTTAAGATGCATACATGAATTATGTATGAAGGAAGGTCTTTCCATTCCTTGGATTAAATTAGGAAACATACGTAGATATATATATATATATATATATATATATATATATATATATATATATATATATATATATATATATATATACATATATATATAATCTCGGTAGATACTGAGATACTGACACAATCGTTCACAGGTGGGTTATGCAATGTGTATTTTTGTATTCGCTTTCCCAGAAAACAACCAAACTAATTCTCTATGAACGTACTTCCTGTCATATTGCAATTATTGTTGAAAACACTTTCAACGAGCAAAAACTTCCTTGTCATGTTGCAATAGTAGTGGCAAGCTGCAGAACAATTCCACTTCACGTTATAGAGTACGAAAAATGTAGAGATTAATTGACACCCTGGTTTCTTAACATTCAATGTATGCATATCTTTGATCTTCAAAAGTAAATTTGATTTTTTTTTTTTTTTTTTTTTATTTTTTTTTTTTTTTTTTTTTTTATTTCTACTCAGTGATCGGAATAAGAATTTATTCTCCGTAGAAATTAATTGACACATGCTTTCTTAAAATTCGATGTTTGCAAGTCTTTTACTTACAAAAATGTTGTTTATTTTTTTCTTACTTTCTTATAGTTCTACTCAGTGTTTAAAATAGGAATTTATCCTCCGTAAAAATTAATTGACACCCTGCTTTCTTAAAATTCAATGTGTGCAAATCTTTTATCTTCAAAAATCTATTTTTTTATTTTGTTTTTTTAGTTCTACTCAGTGATTAGCATAAAAAATTATTCTCCGATAAGATTTTTTTATAGAGACAGAAATATAATATTTTTAATAAATACATTAGGTAAACGTAATGAAATTGTCTCTCCAGCCTGGATGATATCAAGGACGAGTCTGGAAGCGCCAGAATTTATTTCTCACTCTTCAAAGTATTTCCCGATATTTTTTTTTAAATCTCTTAACAGTTTACCATTTTTGGTGTTTGAAGTATTTGAAGGGTCCTAACTTTGCTAGAGAATGTTCTTCAACATTTATGCCAGCAAACAGGATTGTAAAATCATTTTCATTTTTATAAAATTGCGTGTAACTTTTTCCAGGCGTTCGAGGTAATCAACGTAGATTCAAAAGTTTGTGAAGGAAAATCGAATAGAGAGGGACCCCTGGGCGTGAGGGGGGAAGGGGTGTGAGGGCCATCACTATAAAGTCCTGTCAACAAGGTGCCTTGATTTTCAGACAACTTTTTACCTTTAGAGAATTTATCTATTAATTTTTTTTCAGTTCGTTCAAAGTAATGAAGAACGAAGTGAGGCAACTCTGCTTTTTTACGTTATTGATTAGTTGTACTAGGTGACTTTAACTCATTAGACTGTTCGTCAGTTATCCACTTCTCTCTCTCTCTCTCTCTCTCTCTCTCTCTCTCTCTCTCTCTCTCTCTCTCTCAAATTCTTCGGAGAGCTTCTTAATTGCTAAATAGGAAATAAAACTTACAGCTAAAAGACACAAGTAAAAAATGTTTCGGCGCAATCGAGTTTTCTATACATCGTATAATCAAGGCCACCGAAAATGAATCTATCTTTCGGTGGTCTCGGTATAATGATGCTGAGCCGCGGCCCATGAAATTCTCAGCCGGCCGTGGTGCCCTGTGTTGTGTTGCCAGAAGCACGATCATGGCTAAGTTTAACCTTAAATAATGTAAAGGATACTGAGGCTAGAGGGCTGCAATTTGGTATGTTTGATGATTACAGGATGGATGATCAACATACCAATTTGCAGCCTTCTAGGATCATGTTTTTTTAAGATCTGAGGGCGGACAGAAAAAAAAAAGCTATTTTACAGAAAACTAAAAGTAAGCCAGAAGTCATTGACTGTGTTTTTATATTTAATAAATTAAAGAGAGATTTATGTGACTTACTTTAATGCCCTGTATAAAACCACGTTTGGTAATGAGGGGCACTGGAGTGCCGAGTACTTAGTCTTCCAGGAGAGAGAGTCTCGAGATGATGGTGAGACGATTTCCGGAGAATTACTTGAACCTAAAATGTCCGACTGGGTGGATTACGAAGCTCAGAAGAGCGGGTCACAGCATCGGCAGTGGGTCACAATGAGCCTTGATGAAGCCTGGATGGGGTGGAACAAGGTTAATTTAGTAAGCGAATTATCCCTTTTCGTTGTTGGCTAGCTGATCTTCAACAGTAAAACTTTCTAAATAATACCAAACCAACACTGATTTAATTTTTTTTTTCTGTAGCTTAGCATTTCTGAAATCACACTCGTTCTTTTTTCATATAATCTAATAAAAAAGTATTTCTCTTTTTCTTTCAGATAATAAAAGATAAGCGGCCTGCTAATGTGACGATAATTGGCACATGGTTAAGTTAAAAACAAAGACGCATGATAACAGTCATTCAGATTTTGTCTACAGTGAGTATATGCTCTGTAATGTATGTCTCTATTTTCTTTTAGTTTGTGTCACTGGACTGTTCCGTACACATTAGGAAACCATTATAACAAATATAATCCAAGCGAGTGATTGTGCATAGTAATCAGACCGTTTTCATTCAAAACCTAATTGCATTATGTTTAGCGGCAAATAAATATTCATAATTTCCAGTCAACAATTATCAATGATCTCTAGTGTGTTTTCCTTTCATTGCCACTGATTAAATCCAAGAACTTTAACTAAATGGGATATTTAAGTCTCGTTAAAAAGAGTAATTAGAAAGATTCTGTCACTGAAGCAAAGCATAGCTCTTTTACGAGTCCAAGTCCACAAATACACAAATAAGTCTCAGAATACCTCAATGAATTGAATTAAATACAGAATTTAGGCCAAAGACCAAGCACTGGGACCTATGAGGTCATTCAGCGCTGAAGCGGAAATTGAGAGTAAAAGGTTTGAAAGGTGTAACAGGAGGAAGACCTCAAAGCAGTTGCACTACGAATCAATTGTTAGGAGAGGGTGGAAAGTAAGATGGAAGAAAGAGAATATGAAAGGATGTACAGTAAAAGGAACGAAAGTGGTTGCAGTCAAAAACATTAAGTAATGCTTACAGTGCACCGCATGAGGTGCACTGACAGCACTACCACCCTAGGGGGACCGAACGCCCCCCACTTGACATTAAGTTTTAATGAACATTTAGAATTCGTCTAATCAGCTTGGATCTACCGTCACCTGATAACTCGACGTTTTCAATCTTTTTAAGTACAAATCAAACCTCTCTCTTGTTTGCTTATGCAAATAGAATCGTCGTTTTAATGAAAAGGTCTTTTTTTTATCTAACAACCTGCCTTAGCCAGTAAGAAAAAAATTTCCAATTTTACTAAACCAATCATCCTCTTTTTGAGGTTTAAGTCTCATCTGTCCTTCTCATTTGAATCAAAATAACGTTAGACATTTTATTCTTTTGGTCTGATTCGTCTTGTGAGTAAAATTCATTCTTTCATTTTGCTGGCTACAAGTACAATAGAACAGACATACTTTAGTAGCACAATTTTAAAGACAGGCTTCGATAATCTATCCCTTCTTCCGTGTTCAAATCTTGCAATACTATAGTTATATGGGTCAAAATTATGAAAGAATTATAAGACATGACAATCCACGTGTTACGTAGAATAACGCATACATATATATATATATATATATATATATATATATATATATATATATATATATATATATATATACATATATATATATTATATATATATATATATATATATTATATATATATAGTATATATATATATATATATATATATATATATATATATGGATATATATATATATATATGTACACTGCAAAAGCTTCCTGGGTAACTCTCGTCTAATTGGTCTTTTTCGAGACATTGATTGAACTCAAATAAAAATGTAATTAGTAAAGGACTATGAACGAAGCTCCCTCGCAAATGTCCACAATGAATCTTCATAAAATATTTCCTAAAATATTAGCGTACAACAATCAAGACTTCTTAATAAATAGATGGCAAAGAATATGAAATCAGAGAGAGAGAGAGAGAGAGAGAGAGAGAGAGAGAGAGAGAGAGAGAGAGAGTCCTATTATTAAAAATCTAATTCACAGCTCTTCAGATATAGGAGGAGTACACCGTAGTGCCTCAAGCATCTTCTCATTATTTCGGCTGTTATGCAAACCGCTCTAATTGGGTTAACAAAGCTCTACAAGAAAGTATTACATGCAGGTCGCATTATCATAGTCTTACTTCTAAACTTCTAACCCTACTCTAGTTTTTCTTCCTGCCTTTTTTCAGTCTTGAGATGTTGGTAGATTATTTCTTCTTTGCTCTTCTATGAATTCAATTAGCCATTTAGACCTTCGATGCTATTTCTTCAGGAAGAGCTTTCTCTAATGGGCAGGAAAAGAGCACTGGCGAATAGGAGACCTTAGACCTTACAGACCTTACATGTTGTTCGGGTTGCCCCAGGTCCCATCATGTGAGGCACCTCTAATGTCTACCAGAGAGTTGCTAGTACATCTTCCGTATATTTTGCATCTTCCAATCTTGGATGGTCTGGGATGCAGTTTAGATATTTTGTCGAGCTTATTCTTAAACACATCTACGCTCACTCCTGATATATTCCTCAGATGAGCTGGCAACGCGTTGAATAGACGCTGCATTATCGATGTTAGTGCGTAGTGGATTAATGTCCTGTGTGCTTTCCTTATTTTTCCTGGTATAGTTTTGGGCACTATTAATCTACCTCTGCTTGCTCTTTCTGATATTTTTTAGTCCCATGCCTGAATTATCATGTATCGTTCTCTTCTCCTTTCTAGACTAATTAATTTTAAGGATTGTAGTCTTTCCCAGTAGTCAAGGTCCTTAACTTTTTCTATTCTAGCTGTAAAGGACCTTTGTACACTCTCTATTTGTGCAATATCCTTTTGATAGTGTGGGTACCATATCATATGCAATATTCAAGTGGACTACGAACATATGTTTTATAAAGCATAATCATGTGTTCAGCTTTTCTTGTTTTGAAGTGCCGTAACAACATTCCCATTTTTGCTTTACATTTTGCCAAAAAGAATTGCTATTTGATCATTGCATAACATGTTCCTATTCATCATCACACCAAGGTCTTTAACTGCTTCCTTATTTGTGATTTTCTCATTATTAGGTCCCCTATATGCATATAGCTTTCCTTTTCTGTCTCCATAATTTATTGATTCAAATTTATCAGAGTTAAATACCATCCTATTTACCTCTGCCCAATCATATACTTTGTTAAGGTCTCTTTGTAGAGCGTTCCTATCTTCATCACAAGTAATTTCTCTACTTATTCTTGTGTCATCAGCGAAACTACTCACTACCGAATCCTTAACATTACTGTCTATGTCTTCAATCATAATAACAAACAGTATTGCAGCTAACACCGTACCTTGTGGCACACCGGATATTACCTTGGCTTCATCCGATTTCTCATCGTTTGCAATAACTATCTGTTTTCTGTTGTGTAAAAATTCTTTTAACCATCTTCCTACTTATCCACGATATTGTGTTTTCTAATTTTCTTCGCTAATATATTATGGTCTACTTTGTCAAAAGCTTTTGCAAAGTCTAGATAAACCACATCTGTTTCATTTCCGCTTTTCATATTTTTGAATATGTTCTCACGGTGGACTAACAGTTGGGTTTGTGTACTTTTTCTGGGTACGAAACCATGTTGTCCCATATTAAACAAATTATTTTTTATTAAATGTTTCATAATATTTTTCTTCATTACCCTTTCATACACTTTCATAATATGTGATGTTAGACTCACAGGCCTATAATTACTAGCCTCTAGTCTTGATCCACTTTTGAAAGTAGGGGTAATATGTCTAATTTGTGCTCATCATAAAAACTTGCCTATATCTACACTTTGTCTTAAAATATTGCAAGTGGCTTTGCGATAGAATGAACTACTTTCTTTAACAAAATAGCAGGAACTCCATCAGGCCCTGCTGCAGCTCCATTTTAAATTTCATTAATAGCCTGCATAATATCAGCTTCAATAATATCTATGTCAGTTAAATATTCACTATTTTTTCGTCCCTTACTTCTATATCATTATCTTCATTATCTATTCTAGGGGTGAATTCTCTCTTATATCATTCTGCCAATATGTTGCAAATTTCCTCTTTTTTCATTCATTAATCTCCTTCAAATCTTAGAGGGCCAATTTCTATTATTCTTTTATTCATCTTTTTTCGCGTATGTGTATAATAGTTTGGGGTTTTGCTTGATATTTATTAGGGTTTTTTCTTCCAATTCTCGTTTTTCATTTTCTTTTGATTGTATAATCTTTTGTTCTGCATTTTATATCTTACTTTTTTAGTTCTATAAACTTTCCATGCAATTTTTTTCTTTTGCAAGACCTTTTTTCCACTCTGATTTTCTGGAACAAGATCCTTCTGTCTCTTGGTATGCATGACTGATGTTTACTTTTCTTCTTCGGTATATATTTATCCACTATTTTCTCTAATATTTTATATAATATCTCCGTATTTACCCTTATGTCATCAATTACGAAAAATGTTATCCCAATCTTTGTTTAATTCCTCATTTATTTCTGACCATTTTTATATTTTTACTGTAGAAGTTGTATTTTCCATATCCTTCCCACTGTTAATTCTATGACATTATGGTCTGAAATATTTGCATTATAAACTATTTATTCTTTAACATAATTCATCTCGTTCAAAAAAATACTAGGTCTAAAGTATTTTCCTTTCTTGTTGGCAGGTGATTTATTTGTTGAATGTTTGCATTCTAGTAGCATATCTAATAGCTTTTCGAATTGCCTCTTATCTTCTGCACTTATTATTCTCTCTTTTTTATATGTATAAGTACAACCCACAATCTCCTATTCGTTCTTTCCAGTCTACGAAAGGAAAGTTGAAGTCTCCAGATAGGAGAATAATCCAGTCCTTGTGATTTCTACATATATCAATCCAATTTTTCTATTATTAAGTCAAACTCTTTAGTATTAGGAGGTCTATATATTACTATGTTCATTTTTGTTTTTTTCAGATTCAAATTCTACAGCTATTAGTTCACATTCTGAGTTAACTATATTCTCTATATTTTTCTTGTTTTTTGTCTTTCCCATATATGCGGTTCCCCCTTGATTCCTATTTTTTCTATCTGATCTGTAAGTTTGGAACCCTTTTATTTGATCATCATTCCCAGTCTCTTGGAATAACCAGGTTTTCACTTATATTCATTATATCTATTTTCTTTTCAATTTGGTTTGGTTAGTTCTTCTAAGTACTCCTATTTTTCTTTTTGAGTTACTGGTAACTAAACCCTGCGCATTCATCACTATGATGGTTTGTGTGTTTTTCTTCTTCATTTAATATTGGTAATAATAAGGATTTTCCCATGTCTCTTTCCTGTTCTGGTATGTGTTGTTCTTTTTTCATTTCCAGAAATTCTGACATTAAAAAATCCAACTGTTTCCATAATATTTGATCTTCCTTCATCATAATTATTCATTTTGTGTCTGAATCTGCAACTTTTCTCCGTATCTGCAATTTCCTCTTGCATAATGAATACAGTTATTATCTCTTGAGTAGAATCTTGGAGCTGATGCTTTGAAATTTTTTGCTGACACCTATGCATATCTCGTTGGTGGCTTGCTTTTTTCTTTTACCTGATATTCTTTATTTCTCTCTTTATTTGTTTCTTTCTTATTTTGGATTTTATTACTTGATTGGTTTATTTATTTGATTATGATTCATGGCTACAGGGTGCATATATTACATTTTTGTCGAACTTACATCCTTTTCCTTCTTTTAGGTTTTTGCATATTTTTGGATGCAAATCTCAGCAATCATCCCCATAACCATCTAGGTATGCACATTTACCATATATTTCATAGTTGTGACATACCTTCGGATGTTTGTAGTAACATCTTTCTCCAAATCTGCAATTCCCTCTTTTCAAAAGGTTGCAGACTTTGGTCTTTTTTGTCTATTTTTTCCTCTTTCCCGTCATTGTGTAGATCTGGGTAGAGCCTCTTCGGGTTTTTCTTTTGTGTTGTCATATCGTAATTTATTTCTTTGTAGGTATGCTGCTTATTGCCTCATATGTTAGTATCAATGAGTATCTCTGCATCCATACTTTTATCTTGTTCTTTGTTTTCCTTATTTTTTTCTGTCATTTCAGTTTGTTTTACTTCTCTTCCGTTTTCCTCTTCTTCTTCTTCTTCTCCTCTTCCTCTTCTTCTTCATCCTCAACTATTTGTACATGCAATCTTGATTTAATAACATTGTCTAGCCATGATAGACATGTTTTGAGCAAAATATTCTTTTATCTTTTCTCATATCTTGCATTACCTCAGCACGCTGTGGATGGGTCGGAATGTTGCATGCAGCACTTTTCTGATTAGGTTTTGTGGATTAACTATGCTATACACACCTTACACAGTTTGCATGCTTTTGGCATTCTTTTTCCTAATGGATCAATTAGGATATTCACAAGGTTCACTTATTCATTTTCTTTGTCGGAATATGTTGGTTTATGTATATTTTTCTTTATGAGTCTCTTGACCACTTGGATTTTATTTGGAACTTCTTCAATTATTTCAAGATGTTTTCAGTTGATTTGTTCCAGTCTGAAGGATTATATCCTTCTAATATATCTATGAATGCTTTTGTATCTTTTTTGGTTAGGACTGTTGCTGATATCATAGATGAGAAATGCCAGTTCCCTTCCTGCTACCTCATCGTATTGCGAATTTGCCAAGCAAGCTAAATTTCGCCATTTTTTTTTCTTCCCGCAGTTGGAACTTACTGCATCTTGTTCTGATTTACAAGTATTTCACTTGATAAACTAACTTAGAAGACGCTTTATCCTACTATTTTCACACTAATCTTATCACTGATAGTTCACGAACACTTCTAGATATTTCAAAATCAAATAGACGTATGTTAAACTTGTGATATCTGTTGATTAATCTGACTTCGCGCGGGAACGTCTCACCAAGCAATGATGGCTACTACGAGAGAAGAGAGAGAGAGAGAGAGACAGAGAGAGAGAGAATTAGAATGAACATCAGCTTTGACAGAGCTTTCTCAAATGGGCAGGAAAAGAGCCCTGGGGAACAGAGTAGAGAGAGAGAGAGAGAGAGAGAGAGAGAGAGACGGAGAGAGAGAGAGAGAGAGAACTTCAGCTTTCGTCTATATTGGAGTATTTATCCGTCAACTCCAACATTTATTTATCGATACGACCCCGGAATTCACGAAAAAGAACAAAGGGGATTATAATATACTCATGCATATTAGTCGTAATGTTAATAATTTTCATGGGAGCCAACGAAGCCGAGTCTCTCTTCCTGAATTACCCCTCATAGTAAAATTCCTTAATATTTAGCCCCCGTGAGAGACCCTTCATTAATTAAATGGAGTACGGCTTTACGTTGGTGAGAATTACAAGACCCATGAGCGCGTGTAATGTTTTTAACGATTGCAATATTATACAGGCTGTAATTAATTGATTTTTAATACTTTCCACTAAAATTGTGGCACAAATTTAATGTTCTTTTTATTTGTTGGGATAATTTTGTTTATTTATTTATTTATTTTTTAAGATTTCGTAAACCTATTTTTAGGATATGATTCTATTTACATTATTTATTTATTTGTTATTTTGTTTTATTTTTAACGATTCGTAAATATATTTTAGACAAAAATTTAGATTACTTTCACCTTCACAAAATATTTCACGAATTCTATTTATCTATTTATTTATTTATGTATTTATTTTTTATTTTTTTTTTATTTTTTTACGACTTTGTAAATTGATTTTCAAGAAATAAATTTTTATTTATTCACCTTCAAAAAACAAACGTTTCACGAATTTTATTTATTTATTTATTTGTTACGAATTTCGTAAATTGATTTTTGATATAAATTTCGATTTATTCCCCTTCACACCAAACCACTTTTCACGAATTAAGTACACCTAAAATATGTGGTATAATTAAATTTGATAAGGCTGTATTAACAATATTACGTTAATCTGATGCATAATATAATTTCTCGTCATATACAGGCAAGTCTGTAAACTAATTCACGTACGCACATATGCACTCAGACCTTCAATGTATATATATATATATATATATATATATATATATATATATATATATATATATATAGATATATATATATATACTATATATATATATATACATATATATATATATATATATATATATATATATATATATATCTATATATAATATATATATATATATATATATATATATATATATATAGATATATATATATATATATATATATATATATATATCTATATATATATACATATATAGAGATATATATATAGATATCATATATATATATATATATATATATATATATATGATATATATATATATATATATATATATATATATATATATATATATATATATATATATATATATATATATATATATACTGGTTAGTCTAGGGATTAACAGCTTAAGGGCGTTGTTTTAGTTACAGAGAATATAAGGACATATGTACTGCGACAATAAGAGTGAAAGTTTAACAGTGGTTAAATAAATATTCAAAATACAATGCCATGTGCTAGAGTTTTCCTTAAATGTATGTTTAAAAAAGTTTAATTTATGTTACAGTTGGTTTTAGATAAAAATTACAAAAATTACATACAGGAATGAAAATGAATATAGAAATCTAAATACGGGAGTACAAATATGTATATATTTTATAGCATGCATAAAGGTACAAGAGATAATTTCTGTTATACATCAAATGTGTATGATTTAAATTTGAGTGTGTGTGTGTGTGTGTGTGTGTGTATGTCCAAAATGGTCTACGTTGGTTAACGGTTGCTGATTCGCGTTGGGCGGGTCTTCAGCGACCTGAGTAAGGATGTTACTTGACTTTCGCTGACGCTGGGTCTTCTCATGCCTTCCAAGGGGCGCGAGTTCTCGGTGGATGGGGCGCGCTGTCTGGTCCCTGTTGGCTTGGGTATTCCTTCTCCTGCTGGAGGGGAGTATATGGTCCGATTCTTGTTGGACGTTCAAGGTCGGCTTCTGAATAGCGATGCTCACTGCTTCCGTTATTAAGAGGCGACCGTAGTTGTCTTCTCTGTGTACGACCTGGGTGCCTTCTATGAGCTCTTGTAGAGATGGCTTCCTGTCGTGAACATCTATGTAATGTTGATGGATGGCCCTTGATTTCTATGAGCCAGCAGACGCTCCGAAGGGTCGTTGTAGTGTGCCCGATGTAGTTTGGCTGTGAGGTTTACACACCTCCTCTGGACAAGTAAATTTGTAAACTACATTCGGCACATTCCTCCGGTTCGGTCGGAGCGGTGCTGTTCTTCATTATAAGGCTGCTACAAGGTGGGCTTACTATATATCCTGAGGTTTATTTTATGGTAAGGGGCTTTTGGGATTACGCCTCTGTTTATTATCCCGCGTAGTGTGCAGCAATCCTCCTTGTATGCAGACCCATAATGTACACGATGGTAAATAATCAAGTTTTGTTTTCCTCGTTTTTTTCGCCATGGTGTTGGGTTGGTAAAATTCGTCCATTTTCTTTTTTATTGGCTGCTTCGATAATTTGATCTGCATACCCGTTGTTTGTCAGCAGTTGGCGAATTCGTCGAGTTCGTTATGTATATCTTTCCATGATGAGCTGTGTGTGAAGGTTCTGTTGACATACGCACTCACGACAGACTTTTTATATGCGTCCGGGCACTCCCCGCGTGCGTTCTTAAGCAACGGCCAGCGTTCGTTGCTTTCGTATAAACGGTCGTCTAAACTGTCCTTCTTGTTGTTTTACCAGGACATCAAGAAATGGCAAAGTCTTCTGCTGGCTGTGCTCTGTGGTGAAAGTTGAGCACTGAGTTTCTTTTCAGAGCATCTGCTAGTTTTTTTGGTATCTTCAGGCTCTTTTATTGTGACGAATATATCGTCGATGTACCGCCCATAAATCCTAGGTTTTAGATGTTCTCTAAAGGTCCTTTCTTCGACGGTGGCCATGTACATATTTGCAAAGAGGACCCCTAGTGGGGATCCCATGGCGACTCCATCTACTTGTCGAAATAATTCCCCTGATGAGAGAGGAAAGGGCTTCTGTAGTGCTAGCTTTTCAGCATCTCTCGGAGGACATCTTCGGAATGGGCAGCGGGTTCTTCTCGGACCTGTATACACGATCAAGAATGATGTCGATCGTTCTTCGACGGGAACGTTCGTAAACAAACTCTCAACGTCGAGTGAGGCAATGTCGTCTTCTGGTCCTTTTTCCTGTAGGAGATCATAAACTCCACCGCTGATTTCAGTGAATATGCACCGGGTATGTAAGGTACCAGCAAATCATTCAGGACTTTCGCTATCCTATAGGTTGGGGATGTCATCTGAGAGATGACAAAATTCAATAAATGGAAGAAGGAAGCTGCTGTATATTTCACCAGAATTGACGAACGAGAATCGGAAAAAAACTTCGTCGGTATGAAGATACCTGCAAGAAACTTATTGATGCCACTAAAGCAATTGCTTTTAACGAAAATTGTATTAGAGAAAAAACTATGCCCTAAAAGTATTGGAAGAAGTGGCCGGGCATGGACACGATGGAGGGAGTAGAGAAGATACTCGACACCGTATAGAAGAATCCGCAGCAAGAATCCAGCAACTTGAAGTTGAGAAGAGAAACGTTGGAAGATTTCTGCATTAACAGCCCACTAGATGACCAACAAAAAGCACGTGACCTGCTTGAGTTAGAGAAGAGGAAATACAGACAGGTGGTGACAACGAGGCACAACAAGAAGCTACTTCATCCTCCATGGGGCCCCGAGAAGTGAGGAACACAAAGATGGCTTCGTCAACCTGGCTGGAATCGACCTTAGCCCCTATCAAAGGTCCCTCCTGAACCTGGGTCTGCAGTGCCACTATGCCAAGAAACAAACACACTGAAGCCAAGAGAATAGAAACGGAGGCCCTTATAGACCGACTTTTACAACTCCGAGATGATGGTAAGCTAGAACTAACACCTACCGTCATTGATGAACTTGTTGGAGAAGCAGGACGACAGAGAGGACATTTCCGAAGCCAATTAATCACCAGGAGATGAGGGAAGCCGCTAAAGAACTACGTAGCAACCCAGACATCATCATACGGAAAGGTGACAAATCATCAGTGTACGTAGTGATGAAGAAAAGTGATTATTTTGAAAAGATGGATAGGATCCTCCTGGACACTTCCAAATTCCAACGCTTGAAAAAAGACCCCACCGAGGACCTCAGAAGAAAGTGTCGAGGCTTGTGACTAGGGCCAACAATCAGCAAGACGTCGTAAAATTCCCTAAGGTAAAAGGAGACTATGGGCCCGGTTACTGCTACGGAACAGTGAAAACACACAAGGCAGGTACCCCCTAAGGCCCATCATCTCTCAGATGACATCCCAACCTATAGGATAGCGAAAGTCCTGAATGATTTGCTGGTACCTTACATACCCGGTGCATATTCACTGAAATCAGCGGTGGAGTTTTATTGATCTCCTACAGGAAAAAGGACACAAGAAGACGATTGCCTCACTCGACGTTGAGAGTTTTGTTTACGAACGTTCCCGTCGAAGAAACGATCGACATCATTCTTGATCGTGTATACAGGTCCGAGAAGAACCCGCTGCCCATTTCCGAAGATGTCCTCCGAGAGATGCTGAAAGCTAGCACTACAGAAGCCCCTTTCCTCTCTCATCAGGGGGAATTATTTCGACAAGTAGATGGAGTCGCCATGGGATCCCCACTATGGGTCCTCTTTGCAAATATGTACATGGCCACCGTCGAAGAAAGGACCTTTAGAGAACATCTAAAACCTAGGATTTATGGCGGTACATCGACGATATATTCGTCACAATAAAAGAGCCTGAAGATACCAAAAAACTAGCAGATGCTTCTGAAAAGAAACTCAGTGCTCAACTTCACCACGAGCACAGCCAGCAGAAGACTTTGCCATTTCTTGATGTCCTGGTAAAACAACAAGAAGGACAGTTTAAGACGACCGTTTTATACGAAAGCCAACGAACGCTGGCCGTTGCTTGAACGCACGCGGGGAGTGCCCGGACGCATATAAAAAGTCTGTCGTGAGTGCGTATGTCAACAGAACCTTCACACACAGCTCACATGGAAAGATATACATAACGAACTCGACCGAATTCGCCAACTGCTGAACAAACAACGGGTATGCAGATCAAATTATCGAAGCAGCAATAAAAAAGAAAATGGACGAATTTTACCAACCCAACACCATGGCGAAAACGACGGAAAACTTGATTATTTACCATCGTGTACATTATGGGTCTGCATACAAGGAGGATTGCTGCACACTACGCGGGATAATAAACAGAGGGCGTAATCAAAAGCCCCTTACCATAAAAATAAACCTCAGGAGGTATATAGTAAGCCCAACCTTGTAGCAGCCTTAATAATGAAGAACAGCACCGCTCCGGGGGACCGAAGGAGATGTGCACGAATGTAGTTTACAAATTTACTTGTCCAGAGGAGGTGTTGTAAACCTCACAGCCAAAACTACATCGGCACACTACAACGACCCTTCGGAGACGTCTGCTGGCTCATAGAAATCAAGGGGCCATCCATCAACATTACATAGATGTTCACGACAGGAAGCCATCTCTACAAGAGCTCATAGAATGGCACCCAGGTCGTACACAGAGAAGACAACTACGGTCGCCTCTTAATAACGGAAGCAGTGAGCATCGCTATTCAGAAGCCGACCTTGAAACGTCCAACAAGAATCGGACCATATACTCCCACTCCAGCAGGAGAAGGAATACCCAAGCCAAACATGGGGGGAACCAGACAGCGCGCCCCAATCCACCGAGAACATCGCGCCCCTTGGAAGGCATGAGAAGACCCAGCGTCAGCGAAAGTCAAGTAACATCCTTACTCAGGTCGCTGAGACCCGCCCAACACGAATCAGCAACCGTTAACCAACGTAGACCATATTGGACATACACACACACACACACACACACTCAAATTTAAATCATACACATTTATGTATAAAACAGAAATTATCTCTTGTACCTTTATGCATGCTATAAAATATATACATATATTTGTACTCCCGTATTTAGATTTCTATATTCATTTTCATTCCTGTAGTAATTTTGTAATTTTTATCTAAAAACCAACATGTAACATATTAAATTTTAAACATACATTTAAGGAAAACTCTAGCACATGGCATTGTATTTTGAATATTATTTTAACCACTGTTTAAACTTTCACTCTTATTGTCGCAGTACATATGTCCTTATATTCTTTGTAACTAAAACAACGCCCTTAAGCTGTTAATCCCTAGACTAACCAGTATATATATATATATATATATATATATATATAGATATATATATATTATATATATATAGATATATATATATATATATATATATCTATACTATATAGATATATATATATATATATATATATATATCTATAGATATATCTATATATATATATATATATATATATATATATATATATAATATAATAGATATATTATATATATATATATATATATATATATATATATATATATATATATATATATATATGATATATATATATAGATATATATAGATATATATATACATATATATATATATATATATATATATATATATATATATATATATATATATATATATATATATATAAAGATTATACATAGCTATATATATATATATATATATATATATATATATATATATATATATACATATATATATATATATATATATATATATATATAATATAATATATATATATATATCATATATATTATGAATAATCATCACATCGAACCGTGATTCATTTATATATCATTGAGCTACAAATTTCCTTTAATATCTAAATTCACTCTACTTCGGAATTGATATATTTTCATATATGTACCGAAGGGGAATTTTTTAGTTGATAACAATTTCGCCCCCCACATGGGATCGAACCACTGTCCAAGTGGACGGGGACGAAATCAGGACCCAGTGACGCTGACTTGATAGCGTCACTGGGTCCTGATTTCGTCCCCGTCCACTTGGACAGTGGTTCGATCCCATGTGGGGGCGAAATTGTTATCAACTAAAAAATTCCCCTTCGGTACATATATGAAAATATATCAATTCCGAAGTAGAGTGAATTTAGATATTAAAGGAAATTTGTAGCTCAATGATATATATATATATATATATATATATATATATATATATATATATATATATATATATATATATATAAAGATATACATATATATATATATATATATATATATATATATATATATATATATATATATATATATATATATATATATATATATGTGTGTGTGTGTATTTTAAATTTCCATTTATAAGTGATCCTTGTTCTAAATACGTTACAAGAGAACTAAGAAATATGTTTAAGTATAGTTTTCCCCACATTAACCCCAAGTTAATATTTACCTACAACCATACTATCCAAGCGTTGTTAAACCATAAAGATAAACTACCTTCAGACCTTTTGTCTGGCATACCTATATTTACAAGTGTGACGCCTGTAGCGCCACCTATATTGGCCAGTCAAAACGGTCGGTCCGGACAAGACTTCCGAACATTATGGCATTTCTCCTCGTACTGGCTGCTTGCTGGCCAAGCCAACCAGATCACCGATTTTACAGCACGTAGAGGATGTAATACAGGTAGGAAGATTGGAAAATTTTAGTGTGCTTGGTACTTTTAGAGAAGAGTCATATTGAGAATCTCTGAGTCAATAGAAATATTTTTAAGGAAACCAGATCTTAACCTTGACAATTCATCTTATCCCTGCTTTCAATATAAATCATTCAGTCATTCATTTGTATGTAAACTTTCCATCTCTGTCTCCCACCATTCTGTTTTTAGTATACGGTTGTAATTTATTTTAAAGATCTTATATAATTTATTTTTTTAGTATGCTGGTGCAATTTATTTTAAAGAGATTTAACCATTATCTTATTGTTGCTACTTTTACTCAGCTTTGTCAGCCAATAATTACATATTCTTGTAACTACCATTAAAATACTGTAATGTCTCTTTTAGGCTTGAAAATGTTATGAAGAAACAACGAAACGCGTCGCAATAAAAATGTGGTATCTCTTAACCTACGCTCTTCTTTTCCTACTGAGATTGAGATTTCCAAAACATCTGTCTACTTTCACTGTAATCCGAAGAAAGATATGATGCCCAGACTACCAGAGACGTACGGAAATGGGAAAAGCTGGCAAAGCAAGAATCAAAGGCTTCATTGGACGTGGACTTTCTGAAAAGATGCTTCACAGAATATTATGCCGAAATTTTTAAGATTTAAAGTGTATAGAATGAACCTCATCCAATCGCCCGCTTATGAGGATTCCAACCAACACACTTTTATTGCAAGAAATCGACCACAAACGGAGACTGTCTGCCCGACTGAAGCAGGATATCGCCGCCATTGAGGACAGGGTCAGGAATGCTCTTAGCAATCTTGATTTTAACTCATGTGAAAAATGTTATTTTCAAAACTCCATCCTGAGGTATAATGAACAGGTAACAAGTGTTCACAGAAGGAAGTTTGTCAACTGGGGAGGATCATTCGATCTAAACCGTAACAACGAGGACAAGTGCATTCACAATTACTCCAACTATGTACTCAACAGCAGAGAAAGTTTCTGTTATCACTAGGAATGAACTTCTGCCTCCCTTTGTTCAAGTACCCCAAGAAGTCCATTTTGCTGTACTTCGAACACTTGCTCTACCGACTGAGGCAACAACCCATCTATAAAAGAGAATTTAGGGAGTGCGTGAATATGTAAGAAGCATTATCACTAAAATTCCAAAGTTTTTTTCGTTATTCGTTTAACACAATTTCCACTAGGGATATGGATATACTTAAGAATTGAAAATAAATAAAAACATTGTAATATCTAGGCCCGATAAGGGTAACGGCATTGTCATATTAAACAGAGCCGATTATGTTGAAAAGATGGAAACTGTTCTCTCGACAGTTCAAAATTTATGAAGTGTCCTCAAGAAGATATATATAAAACAATCTTGAATACAGAAGACAAGATCAATTACCAACTAAGAAAGCTCAGAAAGAATGATTCGATCAGTGGAAGAAGAATATAACAAGTTGTTTGTAAGTGGGAGTTCACCATCAATATTGTATGACTAACCAAAGTTCATAAAAGTGGAATACCATTGACACCCATTCTGTCTGCCTTAAAGCACCATCCTACAAACTAGCGAATTTTTAAATAAGTTTTCTACAGCCTTTTGACAGAAAATCAGTATACATTAAAAAAATACGTATGAGTTCAGGAACATCATCAATTCTTATGAAATACCCGAAGGTGCGGTGCTAGCAAGCTTTGACTATCACCTCCCTTTTCACAAACGTTCCTATCAAGGAAACGATTGATATAGTTTTTAAACTCTATTTATAATAACATTGAACAGGTGAGAAATATTTCAAGAAATGTTTTTAAAACTCTTCTCAACTTATGCATAAACGATAATCACTTTTTATTCAATAACTTTGCACTACAAACAATTTGAAGGTTTCGCAAATGGGATCTCCACTTTCAGCCCCAATGGCCAACATATTTCTTTGTTTTCATGAAAAACGATGGCTTGATGATTGTCCCCTTGAGTTTAAACCAATTGTTTATCACAGGTATGTTGACGACACATTTTGGTTTTCAGGCATTTTAAGTCACGTACAGCGGTTCCATGATTACTTAAATAGTAAACACCCATGTATTCAGTTTACCGTGGGGAACATGAAGAAAAATAATATTCTTAACACCTTTTTTAGATGTAAGCATTACAAAAACTACCGCAAAACAATAAGTCACTCTTAAATTTTAGCATTTTTAGAAAGTCTACTTTTACCGGTCTTGGAATGAATTTCCAAAGTGCTACATTCTTTAACTTCAAAATAAATAACATTTAAGACTTTAATACATAGAGCATATTCTCTCTGCAGCTCTTGGCAGGCATTTGACTCAGAAATAAAGTTTCTGTTAAACTATTTCAAAATAATGGCTATCCCAATAACTATATATAAAGAAATGAAAAAGTTCCTAAATATTTCTCTTAGTATAAATAGCAAATAAATATACCAAGTGTTGATAACTAACTATGGTATTTTAAATTTCCATTTATAAGTGATCCTTGTTCTAAATACGTTACAAGAGAACTAAGAAATATGTTTAAGTATAGTTTTCCCCACATTAACCCAAGTTAATATTTACCTACAACCATTACTATCCAAGCGTTGTTAAACCATAAAGATAAACTACCTTCAGACCTTTTGTCTGGCATCACCTATATTTACAAGTGTGACGCCTGTAGCGCCACCTATATTGGCCAGTCAAAACGGTCGGTCCGGACAAGATCTTCCGAACATTAATGGCATTTCTCCTCGTATTCTGGCTGCTTGCTGGCCAAGCCAACCAGATCACCCCCGATTTTACAGCACGTAGAGGAATGTAATACCAGGTAGAAGATTGGAAAATTTTAGTGTGCTTGGTACTTTTAGAGAAGAGTCATTATTGGAGAATCTCTGAGTCAATAGAAATATTTTTAAGGAAACCAGATCTTAACCGTTGACAATTCATCTTATTCCCTTGCTTTCAATATAAATCATTTCAGTTCATTCATTTGTAGTGTAAACTTCCATCTCTGTCTCCCACATTCTGTTTTTAGTATACGGTTGTAATTCATTTTAAAGATCTTATATAATTTATTTTTTTAGTATGCTGGTGCAATTTATTTTAAAGATTTTAACCATTATCTTATTGTTGCTACTTTTACTCAGCTTTGTCAGCCAATAATTACATATTCTTGTAACTACCATTAAAATACTGTAATGTCTCTTTTAGGCTTGAAAATGTTATGAAGAAACAACGAAACGCGTCGCAATAAAAATGTGGTATCTCTTAAACCTACGCTCTTCTTTTCCTACTGAGATTGAGATTTCCAAAACATCTGTCTACTTTCACTGTAATCCGAAGAAGATATGATGCCCAGACTACCAGAGACGTACGGAAATGGGAAAAGCTGGCAAAGCAAGAATCAAAGGCTTCATTGGACGTGGACTTTCTGAAAAGAAAATGCTTTTCACAGAATATTATGCCGAAATTTTTAAGATTTAAAGTGTATAGATGAACCTCATCCAATCGCCCGCTTATGAGGATTGCCAACACACACTTTTATTGCAAGAAATCGACCACAAACGGAGACTGTCTGCCCGACTGAAGCAGGATATCGCGCCATTGAGGACAGGGTCAGGAATGCTCTTAGCAATCTTGATTTTACTCATGTGAAAAAATTGTTATTCAAACTCCATCCTGAGGTATAATGAACAGGTAACAAGTGTTACAGAAGGAAGTTTGTCAACTGGGGAGGATCATTCGACCTAAACCGTAACAACGAGGACAAGTGCATTCACAATTACTCCAACTATGTACTCAACAGCAGAGAAAAGTTTCTGTTATCACTAGGAATGAACTTCTGCCTCCCTTTGTTCAAGTACCCCAAGAAGTCCATTTTGCTGTACTTCGAACACTTGCTCTACCGACTGAGGCAACAAAACCCATCTATAAAAGAGAATTTAGGGAGTGCGTGAATAATGTAAGAAGCATTATCACTAAAATTCCAAAGTTTTTTCGTATCGTTTTAACACAATTTCCACTAGGGATATGGATATACTTAAGAAATTGAAAATAAATAAAAACATTGTAATATCTAGGCCCGATAAGGGTAACGGCATTGTCATATTAAAACAGAGCCGATTATGTTGAAAAGATGGAAACTGTTCTCTCTGACAGTTCAAAAATTTATGAAGTGTCCTCAAGAAGATATATATAAAACAATCTTGAATACAGAAGACAAGATCATTACCAACTAAGAAAGCTCAGAAAGAATGATTCGATCAGTGAAGAAGAATATAACAAGTTGTTTGTAAGTGGGGAGTTTCACCATCAATATTGTATGGACTACCAAAAGTTCATAAAAGTGGAATAATACCATTGACACCCCCATTCTGTCTTGCCTTTAAAGCACCATCCTACAAACTAGCGAAATTTTTAATAAGTTTTCTGCAGCCTTGACAGAAAATCAGTATACATTAAAAAATACGTATGAGTTCAGGAACATCATCAATTCTTATGAAATACCCGAAGGTGCGGTGGGCTAGCAAGCTTTGACATCACCTCCCTTTTCACAAACGTTCCTATCAAGGAAACGATTGATATAGTTTTAAACTCTATTTATAATAACATTGAACAGGTGAGAAATATTTCAAGAAATGTTTTTTAAAAACTCTTCTCAATTATGCATAAACGATAATCACTTTTTATTCAATAATTTGCACTACAAACAATTTGAAGGTTGTTTCGCAATGGATCTCCACTTTCAGCCCCAATGGCCAACATATTTCTTTGTTTTCATGAAAAAACGATGGCTGATGATTGTCCCCCTTGAGTTTAAACCACTTGTTTATCACAGTATGTTGAAGACACATTTTTGGTTTTCAGGCATTTAAGTCACGTACAGCGGTTCCATGATTACTTAAATAGTAAACACCATGTATTCAGTTTACCGTGGAACATGAAGAAATAATATTCTTAACTTTTTAGAGTAAGCATTACAAAAATTACCGCAAACAATAAGTCACTCTTAAATTTTAGCATTTTTAGAAAGTCTACTTTTACCGGTCTTGGAATGAATTTCCAAAGTGCTACATTCTTTAACTTCAAAATAAATAACATTAAGACTTTAATACATAGAGCATATTCTCTCTGCAGCTCTTGGCAGGCATTGACTCAGAAATAAAGTTTCTGTTAAACTATTTTCAAAATAATTGGCTCATAACCCAATAAACAATAAATATAAAGAAATGAAAAAGTTCCTTATATTAAATATTTCTCTTAGTATATAGCAAAATAAATATACCAAGTGTTGATAAACTAACTATGTATTTTAAATTTCCATTTATAAGTGATCCTTGTTCTAAATACGTTACAAGAGAAACTAAGAAATATGTTTAAGTATAGTTTTCCCCACATTACCAAGTTTGAATATTTACCTACAACCCATACTATCCAAGCGTTTTGTTAAACCATAAAGATAAACTACCTTCAGACCTTTTGTCTGGCATCACCTATATTTACAAGTGTGACGCCTGTATCGCCACCTATATTGGCCAGTCAAAACGGCTCTGTCCGGACAAGATCTCCGAACATTATGGCATTTCTCCTCGTACTGGCTGCTTGCTGGCCAAGCCAACCAGATCACCGATTTTACAGCACGTAGAGGAATGTAATACAGGTAGAAGATTGGAAAATTTTAGTGTGCTTGGTACTTTTAGAGAAGAGTCATTATGAGAATCTCTGAGTCAATAGAAATATTTTGTTTTTAAGGAAACCAGATCTTAACCTTGAACAATTCATATATCCTTGCTTTCAATATAAATCATTCAGTCAATCATTTGTAGTGTAAACTTTCCATCTCTGTCTCCCACCATTCTGTTTTTAGTATACGGTTGTAATTCATTTTAAAGATCTTATATAATTTATTTTTTTTTTAGTATGCTGGTGCAATTTATTTTTAAAGATTTTAAAACCATTATCTTATTGTTGCTACTTTTTACTCAGCTTTGTCAGCCAATAATTACGATATTCTTGTAACTACCATTAAAATACTGTAATGTCTCTTTTAGGCTTGAAAAATGTTGTTTTGACGAAACAACGAAACGCGTCGCAATAAAAATGTGGTGTGCTCTTAACCTACGCTCTTCTTTTCCTACTGAGATTGAGATTTCCAAAACATCTGTCTACTTTCACTATAGATATATATATATATATATATATATATATATATATATAGTATATATATATATATATATATATAGATATATATATATATTATATATATATATATATATACCTATTATAGATATATATAAGCTATATATATATAGATCTATATATAGATATATATGATATATATATATATATATATATATATATATATATATATATATATATATATATCTATATATATACATATATATATATATATATCATATATATATATATATATATAGATATATAGATATTATATAGATATATATATATATAGATATATATATAAGGGGATATCTGATATATATATATATAGATATATATATATATATATATATATATATATATATATATATATATATATATATATACTATATATATATATCTATATTATATATATATATATATAGATACATATATATCATATATATAATATATATATATATCTAGATATATATATATATATATATATATATATATATATATATATATATATATATATATATATATATATATAGATATATATATATATAGATATATATATAGATAGTATATATAATATATATATATATATATAGATATATATATATATAATATATATATATATATATCTAGATATAAGATCTATATATCTATATTATATATATATATATATATATATATATATATATATATATATATATTATATATATATATATTACGAAGTGCCAAGTATCTGGCTACCATTCATCAATTATTACCTCACAAACGCCAGACACCTGAACCCTCATCACAGGTATTAAACGACTGAATACTCTAAAGGCAACAGTGATCCCTTAACAACTTACCAGTATTGCAGAAAAATCAGACTAAGTTCATCAAAACAACGGGTGTGAGGTAATCTCGTAATTAAATTAATCAAAGGGCATCACTCCATCAACAACTTTAAAGTCTAAGTATTTCCCTGATTTCAGAGTCTAAGTACCTCCCTGGTTCTAAGTCATTTCAAGTAAATTGAAGAAAAGCCGATAAATTACCACTCTATTTTTGTACTAATCATTAATCAAATGCAAATGCAAATATACTGGTTAGAATGAAATACTTATAAAAATTTTGAATACAAAAATTTATTATTAAATTCAAATTTATAAGTAAATAATTCACAATATCAGGGAAAAATTACTGTACTTGAAAACAAAGTATTAAATTTGTTTATTAAATGTGCAATGATTAAGCAATGAAAATAACTAAGTCAATTAAATTGTGAATGCAAATGAAAATATAAAATAAAAAGGCACACTTCAATAAGAAAATGAACAAGTGCACAAACAATGGAACAAACACGAAACACAAAATTCGCAATGTGTAAAAGGGTAAATCTTTTTCACTCAAAACATTGTAACCATCAGTTCTGTTATCAGTTATTAGTTAACCACTGTTCCTATCAGTTATCAATTATCAGTTTCTTACCAAACCATCATAACCATTAGATATTAGTTAACATCTGTTCCTATCAGTTATTAGTTAACCCTTAAACGCCGGACGCGGTAAATAAAAAAAACAAAATGACTCCCGTGTGCCGAAGGGTGGGGTTTGAGAGTGAGCGCGTAAGCGAAAAAATATTTTTTTTCAAAAATCACAGCGCGCTTAGTTTTCAAGATTAAGAGTTCATTTTTGGCTCCTTTTTTTCTCATTGTTTGAAGTTTAGTATGCAAACCATCAGAATGAAAACAATTATCATTATCATATATAAATAATGCGATATATGATAGTGCAAAAACGAAATTTCATATATAATTGTATTTCAAATCGCGCTGTGCGCAAATTGGTTGAAGGTAACAAGTTACTTTTTTTTTTTCGTTGTAATATACACTAAATTTTCAATCATTTTGGTATATAACAAATTGTAAACGATAAAAGCAACACAGAGATATTATCACAAAATAATGCATGAATTCGTAACGCGCTTACGTAAACAAACACATCAAAAATTCACCATAAATCTAAATATTGTCCTAGAGACTTCCAATATGTTTCAGAATGAAGACAAATGATTGAATATTACTATACTGTAAAGAATATTAGCTTACAAATGCAGTTTTCGACATATCTGACGAGCTAAAGTTGACCGAATGTCAATTTTTTATATATATATTTTTTTATATGCAATTATTTCGGAAATAAGAAAAGCTTACAACTTTCAAATATTTTTCGTTTTATTCTACATGAAATTGCGCACATTTTCATATATAAAACTCTATGAAATGCCTAATATGAAACGGAGGCAAATATTCCGAGAATGGGACTTACGCATTTCGGAGATTTGTGGCGGAGAATCCGCCCGCGCGGAGGGAAGGAAAGTTTTTTTTTAAAAAATTCACCATAAATTTAAATATTGTGCTAGAGACTTCGAATTTGTTTCATGATGAAGATAAATGACTGAATATTACTAGACTGTAAGAGTTTTATCTTACAAATTTGCCGAACGTGGTTTTTTTTTTTCTATTTATCGTGATTTATATGCAAATATTTCGAAAATGAGAATAGCTACAACCTTCAACTATTTTATGTTGTATTATACATGAAAATATTGCGCACATTTTCATATATACAAAAACGTTATGTAACGCTAATTTAAAATGGTGCAAACAAAATTAACCACAATCGCACGTATGATTTTTTCGGAGAGTTTAGCGCGGACGTAAAGAAAATGTTATTTTTTCATAAATTCACCATAAATCGAAATATTGTGCTAGAGACTTCCAATTTGTTGCAAAATGAAGGTAAATGCTTGAATATTACTAGAATATAAGCGTTTTAGCTTACAATTGCGTTTTCGACCATTTCGGTAGAGTCAAAATTGACCGAGGTTTGAAAATTTTGTCACTTACATTTTTTATATGAAAATATTTCAAAATTTTATAAAAGCTACAACCATGGGTTGTTTTTTAGTTGTATTTTGCATGAAAATTGCGCACATTTTCATATATAAAACTTATGTAACGGCTAATTTAAAATGGTGCAAACATTACCACAATCGCATGTATGATTATTTTCGGAAGAGTTACCGCGCGGACGTAAGGAAAAAGTTTTTTCATAAATTCACCATAAATCGAAATATTGTGCTAGAGACTTCCAATTAGTTGCAAAATTAAGTTAAATGATTGAATATTACTTAAATATAAGAGTTTTAGCTTACAATTGCGTTTTTCGACCATTTCGGTAGAGTCAAAGTTGACCAAAGGTTGAAAATTTTGGCACTTATCGTTATTTATATGAAAATATCTTAAAATGATAAAAGCTACAATCATGAGTATTTTTTTGTTGTATTCTACATAAAAATGCGCACATTTTCATATATAATACTCTATGTAACGGCTAATTTAAAATAGTAAAAAATTATGTCAAAGGGACAAAATAATTTCTGAGATGTGTCACAGATACTTTTTAGTGCGGCAAGAAAGAAATTCGCGCTTGCGCGCCTGCGTAACGATTGTAAACAAAACAAACACCTTGATCCGTGAACTCCCAGCATCCCCCAAGGCGCGTGATTCAAGAGTTTTCGGCTGGTAGGCCTAAAAGTATTTTTCCGCGAATTTTTGAAAAAAACTTTTGTATGTCGACGTAAAATACGTCCAGTCGGCACCCGAGAGACAAAAAATGTCAACGTAAAATACGTCCAGTCGGCGTTTAAGGGTTAACCACAGTTCCCATCCGTTACTAATAAAAATATAACACACTTTACCTTGATATACCAACTTCTTTCTTTCTTGCTGCAGCTTGTATCACACTTTCACAAAAACCAGGCGCCGTTCACAAAACAATGTTGTTCAGATTCCACAAAAACACTAAATGATATTAAATAAACTCTAAGAAATATCAAATATAAAATTCTCACAAGTTACTAGTGACCAATTTACGTTACGTTAATATGATCTCAAGGATGTCGCAGGAGAGCGAGAGAGAGAGAGAGAGAGAGAGAGAGAGAGAGAGAGAGAGAGAGAGAGAGATCTGATCGCCTCGCGGTTCTAAGATATAATGAATCTCTCTTCCTTACGGAAACTGGACAGGGCAGATGACAAAAAGTTTTGAGACAATAATGCTTCTAGAAGCTTCGAAATCTTTTGCAATCTTACTCACAAAATGTGTAACCCTGCACGTGGCTTTGACAAAGACATACACGTATGAGTCCAGTCTGTTAAAAAAAAGACACGTACTCTACTTGATCGACACAAAGGAGAAGCCTTATCTCAATTGATGACAGATTCCCAAAACACAAATGATGTATCGAGCTCACTTATCAAACGCGTTGACAGATTAGGAAAGCAAACGGATCTCTTGCAGTTCCTCTAATCTCAAAGTGCTGACATAAAAGGGAAACAATCGTAGTTTCGAACGATCAAAGAAAATCTCTCTCTTTTTGTTATGCGAAATCTGAACACACATCCTATCTATAAGCTACCTAGGAATCTGAAAAAATGTTGCACAATTCTACATAACATGTTTATTCAGTCACAGAGGAGATATATGCATTTTGAAAGTAGCAATATATATATATATATATATATATATATATATATATATATATATATATATATATATATTTATATATATGACATGGCATTGGAATCTAGTAAGGAAGGTTAATACGAGCGAAAATCAGTTTCCTTTTTTTCAACCTCTTTTCATTAAATTAATACCAATTCTCATCCTTCAGTATCGTTATTTATCGTCAAGAATCTGTTTCTTATAAACTGCTATGAGTCTTTAACAGTGGACTTCTACCGAAATTAATTATAGCGAACTAGCAAACTAATCAGGAGGAAGGGTTGCCAGATGGCACGATGACTTTAGCCTAATCCGAAAATAGAAATGACCAACGAGGAGAAATTTCCTATTTCAATGAGCTCAGAGGAACGCCATGCATTTGAAATCTGATTGGTGTTTTTATTCATTAGCAATAAAACTTATTTAAATAACTACGAGAACGATACACTTTTGGTCCAGGCGAGTGTCAAAGGTTCAATCTCCAGTACCAGTGGTTGCTTTGCGTACCCAAATAGCATCATTTGCACTTGTATATCATCAAAAAGTGCACTTTTTCAGGGTTTTGTCACCGGCATAAGGTTTTTGATTGAACTGGCCTTCCCTTATGCCAGCATGGGCTCTTGCTCATAGAGCAGCCCGTACAATCTGCATAAAGATTTGCTTGGGAGTTTTTTTTGAAAATTCACTACGACTGGGAATCGATATTTTAAAATATCAATGGTTAAACTATAAAAAAAAGACTTAATTTGCAAAACCTTCCGGAGAATACCTTGTCTCGGTATATTCATTTAGGTGAATGTTGAGGTAGTAAATTACTAAAATGTACATAAAGCGACGCCTCCATTGGTATGTTTTAGTTTTCCGAGACAAAGAATTCCAGCTAATGAGCAATTGTACCTTAACAAGAATATACTCCAAAAGTTCTATAAACAAAAATTTCAAATTACATGAAATTTTAAGATAAAAAATGATCACACCCACACACCCAGAGAGAGACGAGAGAGAGAGGAGGAGAGAGAGAGGAGAGAGGAGAGAGACAGAGAGAGAATTGTTGACGAATTACCAAATAATTATCCTATATAGTATGAGTCGATGTATGTAGCATTATGTGAATATTCCTTTTCATAAAGTTTTTGTATGAGAGTGTGTGAAAAATGTGTTGTTCGTAATACACACACGCACACACAAGCACATACACACACAGTACATCAAGACTGGCATGGATGAGTCTAATAAGAGCAAAACAATCATTTACCCCCACGCCTTTGACAGACTAAACAAAAAAAAAAGAAAAAAAAAAAAAGAAGCCATTTATTTGCAGGTGCCAATCATTGAGTTCTTTCTGTATGCAAATCACATCCCCTCTTTTACGAAATTCTGAGGGACTGCAAATGAGGTGGTGCTTTATTTAAAGAAGCAATTAGCTATTCATGAGTTGAAAGGCACTCACTCGGCCTTCCAACGGCCTCGCCCCCTTCCTCCCCCCACCCTTCGGAATTGGACGGAAGCCTTACCAAAACAGTAATAATGATAATGAGGTGTTTATTCTAAGTCTGACTTCTCTTACACAAGATAGAATTCGTGATGACGCGGTATATGGATGGATACATATTCAAACAAACCCTCCACTATGGTGGACATGGAGTTTCCGTACTTGAATTATGAAATGTCGAAGGAGATGTGGGTATTGTATCGTCTACTGCTATAATCTTACAGTGGAGTGGATATACAATTATTATCCATTTGTGTACACACAGTCTAAGCCCTATGAGGAGATGCAATGTATTATCAAAGGTCTACTGGAAAAAGCATCCTCCTGTCATATCATATTAGGTAAATTTTATGATTTTGTTTGTTGGACCAGAGCAAGGGAAAATTAGATACGAGAATGATGATTTTTTTTTTTCAAGCAATCAATACCAGTCTCATTCTCTTACGCTTCAAGCAACTTCATAGCAAAAAGGAAAGATGGTCATATTGCGAACTACACCTTCTCAAAGTTTTATATAGAGGAACCGAAGATAAAGTGACCCATTCATATCGGGTAGTCTGTATTTACATGAATACAATTTTCCAGGACACCGTTAACGGAGATCATAAAGCTATTCTTTTCAGCCAAAGGAAAAAAAAAAATTCGCTTTTGAGTCCCACACCTTCATAACATTTTTTTACCTTTTGAAACATAAACCGATGAGTCAAGATGACCTTAAAAGCTTTAACCAACTATAATAGATTCGCATCATCTGTGCATTTGATGTCTAGGCCAGTCCCTTATGCCGCTCCTGATTGGGATGTTGATAAGCCAATCACAGGGTTGGAAACTCTCATTCTCTCGAGAAAGTTTTACTTAGGTATGATCTATGATCCACCTCTCCGGAGGGACACTTTTGAAAGACGTATCCCTCAGGAGAGGTGGAACATACATCCTGCCTATGTGAACTCTCTCGAGAGACATGAGAGTTTCCAACCTTGTGATTGGCTTATCGACAGCCAATCAGGGGCGTCGTAAGGGACTGGCCTAGACATCAGATGAACGGCTAATGTGAATCTACTATTGCTATATTTTTCCAAAGTGTCGTAGTTTACTGGAGCAAACTTCTTTCGTTTCGGCCCCTGCCTTCTTTTTTTTTTTTTTTTGGGGGGGGGGGTTTTTTTTTTTTTTTGGGGGGGGGGGGGGGGGCGGCCACTGACATAGTTTCATGATATGGTTTCCGTAGAAATGAAAATGTGGTACGAAAGAATAACCCAGAAAATATTAGTAGTTGTGCATTGATTATCACAACCATAACTTACGTTCCCAATGTGAAAGTTAATCTATATTTAATATCCCCTGATAACATTGACTCGCGCACCGAAATTTATTACAATCTTAGTTGAGTGAGAATCCGCGTCACGAAAATCAAAAACAAAATCATGGAGGATAAGAAATAAGAAAATTGTAAATGCTGAGTGGGATAACGATGAGGGAAAAAATTTAAAAAAGGAAAGCAAAGAAATACACATTGTTAGGAAAGAACTTCAAATGCTTTATTACAATGCTAAAAAAAATGATTTCTTGACCTGAGATCTCATCGCAATCAGATCTCTCTCTCCTCTCTCGTCTCCTCTCTCTCTCTCTCGCTCTCTCTCTCTCTCTCTCTCTCTCTCTCTCTCTCTCTCTCGGTCTAAAGACAGATGCAGTATCACCGCTATTAGATTCCAGCGAGATTTTGAAAACAAAAATATTTGTTTACATAAGAATCTGAGTAATAAAAACCATCGTCAGTAACCAAGCATTGCAATAGTTCTTTTGCTCTATCCCTGCCT
>NC_087204.1:12900711-12915711 GCF_015104395.2 Macrobrachium nipponense | reverse complement strand
ACTTCTATAATTGACCGTCCTGTCGAAGTCGGAAGTAACCCAGCATCCAACGGCCAACCAGACTTGCAAACGGAATCCGAAACGCTGATGGAGACTTGCCATTTGATTGACCTGCGAGATGACATTGACATTCCTCCACTGTATCTGAAGAAAACAGTTTTGGCCCCTATAAATGGGACCTTAGAGCTTAATGGTGGGACAGACGTATTGAATGCAAGTTGCTTCATCGTACAACGAACTACTGAGACTGATGCAGTACCTCTTGTTGCAACCTACGGAACAATATCCGAGGAGAGAACGTTGTTCGACCCGACAGTAATCCTGTCGAAGCTTCACCTAGTGAGAATGATATGAGATTTGTGACGTCATGGAAGAATCAAGACATTTTGAAAGGCAACGTTGACGAAGACAGAAGTAACACCGACACAGCGCATCCTATGAGTCAAGATTTATTTAGCTCAATCATCCCCTCCAGAAGTCAAGATGATATACAAAATCCAACAGGCGATTTAATGTTACCACCCTTTAATAGTTCCAATTATTATAAAGGTGCTAATGACACGATGTCAGAACAAGAAAGTTGTTGCTCAATAGAAAATGAAATACCAGCAGGTCAAAAAGAAAAATGTAATATGATAATGAAACCACAGTGACCGATGAGTCGGACTGTAATTCAAGCATTGTAGAAAACATGAAAGTAAACAAAAAGCGAAAGCAACGTAAAAATGCAACAAAAAAGAGTAAAAGAAAATCTCATAATAACTAACATTCATTAGGACTAGCCACCCTTAATATTAACGGTTAATTAATGATAGAATGAAACAAGAGGATGCTACAAACTCATTTAAAACCCTTTAACAAAATAGACATTCTTTTAGTTCAAGAACACCCAATGTTAAGGATATTAAAGATATCGAGTTTTTTGTCATACAGGTATAATGTAATTTTCAATCCAGCCATTTGTCGTAAAGGTGGAACCTGTATTCTCATCAAGAAGACTTTAGATTTTGTAATTAAGCATGTTGAAAGAAGTGGAGATTCTAGATTGTTCTGTACATGGTGAGGTGAATGGTAGTAAGATTCGTATTGTTTAACATTTATGCTCCTTCAGGTCATAATCATACAAGGGAACGGGAAGAGCTTTTTGACAAGGAATTGCCCTACTACTTTACGGTATGATAATAGCCATACTATTATGGGAGGTGACTGGAACTGTGTTTTGAGTCCTAGAGACAATTCTAATAATAGTGAATCAAACGTGTCGAAATCACTGCTCAGATTAATTAGGACCCTTAGGTTTAATGATGTATGGTTTTTGCATAACAGGGAACCCCAGTATACTTATGTACGCACAAACTACGGTTCGCGCATTGATAGATTGTACTGCCAAAACGCTCAAAGACAATGTAATTTCAAGCGAAATGCTACTGTGTCATTTTCTGATCATTCCGCTATCATTTGCAAAATTAAGATTAATCCAAACATTAGTATTGGAAACTCATTTTGGAAACTTAATACTAGTTTACTAAAAGACGAGGAAATTAAAGAAAAAGTTTAGGAGGTTGTGGACATTCTTGAAAACACGTAAAAGGAATTTCTATCATATCAGTAATTGGTGGAATGATTTGGGTGGGGAAAAAAAAAACCAGAAATAAAACATTTTTCGTCAGAGAAGTAAAAGGATTAGCAGGCAGAAGTTTGGGGTCATCAATTATTTTAAAGCAAACTAAGGAACAATACATGAAACTAATGTGTCAGGAACTCAGATTATGCAGATATTACTATTCTCAAAGACAGAATAAACAATCTAAAATCTCAGATTTTAGAAGGGGTTAAAGTACGATCGAGAATTCAAGACAGGATTGAAGGGGAAAAAGCTCCTCTTACCTTCTTGGACAGCAAAGAGCAATAAATATAAAAAAGGTCGTGACAGAAATAGTCGCAGAACGAAACATAATTCCGAATCTTGATGAAGGTACTGTTCTCACAAATAGCCAGGCCATTGAACACTATGTGTCAGGTATTACCCAAAAACTTTACCGGAAAAACATTTGTGATGTACCTATGCAAAACTTCTTTATGCAGTTTGTAGAGAAAAAATTGAATGATTCTGATAATGATATTTAACATAAGGGAATAATATCTCTCACAGAGATACGTGATGTTATTCGTTCCATTGCTAACAATAAATGTCCTGGTATAGATGGCATCCCAATAGAATTTATAAAGGTATTTTGGGAAGATATTAAGGATGAACTAAAGCTATTGCTTGAAAATATTATAGAAATGGAAAACTCTCTCCAAGAGTCAGAGTATTGCATTGGTCACTCTCATATCGAAAGGCACCGATGAGAGTGCTTTGACTAATTGGAGACCAATTTCATTGTTGTGCTGTGACTATAAGATACTTGCTAAGATAATGGCGGAAAAGAATGCAAACAGTTATCTTTAACTTTATCAGTCCCGAACAATTTTGTGTGCCTGGAAGATCCATAAATACATGTAATACTTTAATTAGAGATATTGTGTATTATTGTAGTAAGAAAAGAGTTCAAGGTGCTATTTTAAATCTTGATTGGTCGAAAAGCATTTGACCGTGTTGATATTAATTTTGTACTTCGGATTCTTGAAAGACTAGGTTTTTTGTGATGAACTGATTTCCTGCATTAAGATTGTACACGAATATTGGAAGTTGTTGCATTGTTAATGTAACATTGGTAAATACTTTAGTGTGGAGAGGGGATGTCCGACAAGGCTGCCCTCTTTCTATGCTCCATTTATGCTGTTTTCCAGGAACCTCTGTATCTTGCTATAAAAAAAAAAGAAAAAAAAAAAAAAAAGAAATAGTTGTATTGAACACTTGCCCTTACCAAATGATAACCACCTTAAAAATTCTTGGGTTTGCCGATGATACAAATATTTTCGTTGCCAGTGACAAGGGAATTTTGGAGATTAGCACATTAGTGGTCTAAATTTGAAGCAGCCACGGGTTGCATGCTAAATAAAAATAAGACGAAAATATTTGGATTAGGCCCATGGGGTGATAGGTCTGTTTGGCCTTATCATGGCTTCAAGGATATACAGGTTCTTTTACAACTTTGGGAATTCTATTTCTGATATTACGAAATGGCTGTTAATTCTTCGTGGACAAATATATTATGTAAAATTAAGAATACTTTGGCGAGCTTTCACAACAGAAACTTACATTTCATCAAAAAGCTGTTATTGGTCAATACCTTGATTTTTTCAAAAGACATGGTATGTTTCCCATATTTACCCTTTGCCTGTCAACTATTGCAAAACTAATAAGTAAAGAAATTTTCTTTTACATTTGGGGGAAAAAATGTGATTCATTAAAAGAGACACTTTAAACAAAGTCAAAGATTGAAGGAGGGATAGGAATGGTAAGTCTTTTATGGAAGACACAAAGTATTCTAGCTGCCTCTTTCTTAAAGTTACACTGTTAGGAGAAATACAATTTTATGTCAAATTATTATCAATTCAACATATGAAGGGCTTTGTTTACCGGAAATTCAACACAAAGAGACATTCATGTGTAATGGCAACCCTATGTATTCTGAGGTCTTAGTAACAGTTAGGAAATGAAAACATTTCAGAATTTTCCTTTTCTTAAATCGAGAACTATATATGTGAACTTATTGCCAAAAGGTACAGCCAACTGTTGAGAGTAGATACCCCCTTTATAATTGGCCTCTGATTTGGGAAAACATCAACATGAAATTTCTTTCTGCTGCTGATAGGGAAAAAATAATATATAAATATATTCACGAAATATTACCCAATAAAAAAAGGTTAAAAGAAATGAAAATAATTCAAGATTCTCATTGCCAGTTTTGTGATGCTGAGGAATCAAATATTCATATGGTATATTTCTGCAAGAGAATTGCAAATGTAATAATATGGTTTAAAAGGAGTTTTGAAGCTATTTTGTAATTTTATTCACTGCAATTTCATTAGAATTATGTATTTTGATTTTCCAGAGTCATCGAGGAAACAAAGGAACACTGCAACTTTAATTTTGTCAAGTTATATTGTAAATATATGGTTGTTCAAAGACAAGAATGTGCCTGAACGTTTGATTATAAATAGAATAAAAGCTTCGATTATAAAAAGAAAAAACCAGAGAGATATCAAGGCCATTTTGAAAGAGAAAATTGTTTAAAATATTTCACAAAGAATTTTTGTAACATTAAATGCAATGTATTTTAATAGATGGAAAAATATATGTAGTTCTGGATTTATTGTAATGTTTTGTAAATAATTTATTGAATAAAAACTTAAAGAAAAAAAAAAAGATACATTTCTAGGCTGAAATTACGATTACACATCAATCGCGTATAATTAGTGAAAGATACATACATTGTTTACCAACGCCATAAATTAAAAAACCCTTTTATTAAATTAAAGAATAACAACAGAATAATATATATATATATATATATATATATATATATATACTATATATATATATATATAGATCTTTATATTCTTTGTTCTTTTTCAAAAATGCCTTCTTAGTCGCTAAAATGAGAATCATGCTTGATCAATATTGACGTCTTAAAATCAAAAAGAGAATTCGCTTTGAATCTCTGCTTAACCCGAAGAAAAGTACGTATAGATAAACGAATCCAGATTATTGTCTATAATTTATTGTCTAAAACCTGGTATGATGCAGTTATACAGTTACATTTATATTCCTGTGGAAACGATCGCCTTTTGAATTCAGTGAACTGACACTTTCCATAGGCAATATGACGCACTCAACACTATAGCTGGTTCACTGAAGGTAGATCCTTGGGGGGTGAGCCCTATGCCTACGAGACGTTGGTTTGGCGGCTGCTGATTGGCTGGAAGCTGCTTACTTCCCGGTACCAGCCAATCAGCGGCCGCCAAACAAACGTCCCGTAAGCATGGGGCTCATCCAAGAATCTATACCTTAAGTGAATCAGCTATAGTAAGCAGTTTTATGTCAGCAGTACGGCAATTCGAACCGAATATTCCATATTCCATTTCTATTTCATTGAAAGGGGACAGGTCTTCATGAAGTGAAAAAATATTTCTGATGTTATGCAAGTTCGTGCTATACACCTGGTAACCATTGAATGAAAAGAAAATGATTCAGATGGATATTTGTTTAGCCGTTCCCTAATTTGTCTGTCTGGCCCTCAGACCTTACTACTATGAGGCTAGAAGGCTGCGAATCGTATGTTGATTATCCACCCTCCAATCATCAACATACTAAATTGCTGCCCTCTAGCCTCGATAAGTTTCCATTTTATTTAGATTAAAGATAGCCATGATCATGCTTCTGATAAAAACGTTATTGTACAGACCACCTCCGGGGCTAGGCTGTAAGTTTCAATGGGCTGTGGCTCACACAGCATTATACGCTGCACAGAAAACTCGACATTTTACTTGCTTTCTCTTGCTGGCAAACTACGTATGAGGGAAGTTTGAATAATGACATTTTTCTAAAGCACTGACGCCCAAGTCATTCGTCATAGAATTATGCTGTCCCCTTTCTTACTTAGCTTCATGTTTCATCTGTAAGCTTCCAGGTTACAAAACAAGACACTACGCAGATTAGTACTTCCAGAAGCTGGAAAGTTCACTGGAAAAACTGTTCAGCTGGTAAGCGGCAAAGAACACAAAAATAAAGGGCTCCGATGACCTCAGTCTCCAAGTTTCTGGTCATCTGAGCGGAATGACATGATTTCTCCGGGGAAGGAAAACAGGTCGTATGGCTAGGGATCATAGGACCTAAAATCCCTTAGAGAGAAATGAGTGTAAAAGGACGACTTTGTCATCGAGAAAATATAAAAAAAATATTCCTTCAGGGACGATTTTTTTATTTTTTTTTTTTTTTTATCCGGCAGTTGAAAATTAAATACTTGCAAACGCAAAAAGGTCTTTTTAACAATAGCTATCTTACTTGAATGCGCTCTGTTATCGTTCTTTGTGACGATTATCTTTTACTAGGGGAGGGAGGAGGGGGGCCGATAGTGGAAAGAGAGTTTTAGTCTTTTGTTTTTAATAGTTGAGACAATATTCTTCAACAATGCATCAAAGGCTTATGTAGTATTAAAATACAGAAGCAAAGTAATATTTTAGGGTTTTTCCCTTTCATACTGAAGGAAGGAAGGATTTCATGGTGAATTTATTATATTACTTTTGTAATAATTATTTCACTAAAAGACTTTTTTCTTTTTTTTATTCATCCATCTGCAAAAGGTAATCTTTTTGATAAATATGTAAACAGAGTTTACACACACACACACACACACACACACACACACACACACACACACACACATATATATATATATATATATATATATATATATATATATATATATATACACATATATACTACGTTGAGTGGGCGAGAGAGATCTTCCGATGGCAGACAGACTATGACAATTTCGGTCCTAGTCCAAACTCCTGAAAATCACACCGAACGATGAATAAATCTATGCAAATATGAAAGAGTCAGGAATTCGATCTTAAAAAAAAAAAATAATAAAAAAGATATTGCCAAACTTTCTGTCTCAGAATCGGTTTTCAAAATCGTCTCGACCCTTTTTGTGATATACTCTGTATCATTCCAGTAGTTAACTCCGAGCCATCTATGATCGTGCCAGGTAGAGTATCTGACCTAACTTCAGGAATTCGTGGGTCATCATTTTCCTCGGGTTCCCTCTGTAGTAATTGAATGGCGAAGCAATTTCAGCTGCAGGTAATGTCTGCCATTAGGTTCGCTGGACAGCCAGGGAAGTAGAGGGACTCTCAAACTACAACGGATGGCAAGTAACTTAAAACTCGAGTACTTTAAGCTTTTAAATACTACTACGTAAATACTTACAAGTAGAGAGGTTATACTCAGTAACCTTTATGTTTTAAGTTCCTTCATCTGACAGGAACAGAGCTTTTTATTTTTTTATTTAGTATTATTAATAAGAATAAACCATTTTACATAGTATTTCACTTAAAAACTCGAGTACTCTAAGGTTTAAGTAAAAATACTATGTAAACACTTGCAAGTAGAGAAGTCATAGTAAGTAACCTTGTGGGTTTATTTATTTTTCCATCCTCAGAAAGAAAACTGGAAGAAAATATTCATTCCGTTTAAGAAGGAATTCACTAAAAGCGAGGAGCGTTTCTCAATATCCACATCCTGATTATTACCCCTGATATTCGGTGGCCAGTGGACGTGGGAACTAGCGCGACAAATTGGAATTCCTCTCGCAGGAAGACCTTCCTGATGAAGAATTATATCGGATGGAGGACCTCCTTGTTTTCCTTGTGACGTCATGCAGGGGTGGGGCGTGGTCCACACTTGGAAATTTCTCGCTAGAAAGGAAGCTGGTGGTTTTCTTGAATACTTAGGGGATATATATATATATATATATATATATATATATAGTATAATATATATTATTATATATATATATATATATATATATATACATACATTTATATGTATATATATATATATATATATATATATATATATATATATATATATATATTTATATATATATATAAGCGAATACCGACCGGAAAATGATAGGCAGAAAGACAAAAGCGCTTGGATTTCTGCCTATCATTTCCCCGCGGTATTCGCTATTTAATGAAGTCAGGTGCATCTTACTGTGATTTTTTAAGCATATATATATATAGTATATATATATATATATATATATATATATATATATATATATATTAATCCTACCTTCTTGGCAGTTCGACTTATCACTTCGTAAGTATTTCATCAAATCATAAGCAAGAAAAAATAAAAAGAAGGGAGAAAAATAAAAAAAAGGAGAAAAAAAATTCACCTTCATCTGAAACCAAAAAAACTGTTTCATAAACATGTGTCTTATTTCCTTATTTCCTGCAATAAGAGCGACCTTTGGCACGAAGATCATATAATTGGCGTTCCATGGCAACGAACCCTCGCTTAGAGACACCGATATAATGGAGGAGACTTCAGTCGGTCGCTCAAAGCTCAAAGGGGAAACTTTGTCCCAGCAACGACCATCTACCCGAAGTTGTTTATTTACCACAAACTCCCAAAAAGTTTTTCTATGCTATCTCCTATAAAGTAGCGACTGATGTCATTGGACTGAATTATATCATGGCGCGCAGAAAGTAGTATACTTCACTGATGAAGTTAATAATGACGTTTATCACAGCAAACTTTGTTTTCGTGAGGTCAGAATATTCGTCGAAAATGATGTTTGTACGATAAAATAATGCAAGCAGATTAAAAGCGAAGAATGCGGATGGATGATAAGGAATTGACGGTTCGACAAAGCAGTTGTTAGATTTCTTTACTCTCGATGAGATTGTCATTATCATAAGCCAAACTAAGACCTGTCATACGCGTCGATTCCTTTACGCATTTCGTACTCTAACCTGGAACATTACTGGGTGACATATGGCAACCCCCCCCCCCCCCCACACCACCACCACCCCAAAAAAAACCTGCAAATGTAGCAGGTTTTCACTGACAGAAATATATGAATAAAAGATGCAATGTTCGCCACTATATTTACATCTGCGAAGACATATCGCTAATTCTGCATAATCATCATATGGCTATGATACATACTGCAGTTATTCTGTTTGAATGTATCCTGTGAATTGCTTGAGTTGCCTGCAAACGGTTTTGCTAAGCAGATCTGAAAGGTGTTTAAGCTTAGTCCCGTTTTATTGTTATTATTAAAGAACTGATACTGAAATTCTACACCAGGGGACAAATGTAAGATGTACTTCCCCTATTAAGTCTTGCTGCCTGGAGGATATTTATCTTTTCCTCTAAAGAGTCAGTCCCTCAATGTTTTTGCTAGTGATGACACCCCTAACTAAGGTAAGCAATACCGTGCCTATATATATATATATATATATATATATATATATATATATATATATATATATATATATATATATGTGTGTGTGTGTGTGTGTGTGTGTGTGTGTGTGTGTTTATATATATATATATATATATATATATATATATATATAATATATATATATATATATATATATATATATATATATATATATATATATATATGTATATATATATATATATATATATATATATATATATATATAGATATAGTATATATATATATATATATATATATATATATATATATATATATATATATATAGGGATAGGGTAGAAACACTGATAATAATTATATGAAGATTCTTGTAAACTTATTTTTCTCTTTACAAAATCTTCATTGAGATGATCTAGCCAAAACGAAATTCATGACAACCTTGTGTGGCACTTGGCAGGGGTGCCACGGCACCCAATTTGAAAAATCACCTGCACGATTCTTTGGTATAACCGAACAGATATATTCCGGAGTTCAGCGCCACGTACGAGGTTAGAATAAATATATATACCTTCATAATTGCAGGGTAACTGTCTGATTATTAACAACCGTGTGGAGGGTTATTTAATTGGTCTAATAGTAAGGATCTGCACAGCTTCCTTTAGCCTGATATTCGTTAAGGTTATTATTTTGAGTAAACAAAGGACGTCGATGTGTTATTTAAAGAAATGTCTACATTACACAGCGGAGAAGGATTTATTTCCCGTTTATAAAGTATTAGTTAACTTTAAGGAACTTGATTACTCGTCTATTGAGGCAAATCAGACCTTCATCAATGTACGTACGACGTCATTTTTAGATAGAATTTTAAATTCAATCCGCACAACAGATGTTTAATGGGTGCAACACTTATATATTAATATAATGCAATCCCTGTGTGCGGAGTCATTTGCATATGAATGGGTCACAAATGGAACTGAATCGGGGATAAACGCAAAGTTGGAAGGAGCATAATGTAAAAGGTTTTTAGTATTCTATGCATTCCGTTAGCGGATGTTAATTAATATACTCGTACCTCCATTTCACTCAATGTCCGTCTGACTCGGTATATACAAACATACATGCATGTGCGTATCACACACACACACGCATGAACTAAATATATATATATATATATATATATATCTATATATATATAATATTATATATATATATCTATATATATATATATATATGTGTGTGTGTGTGTGTGTGTGTGTGCGCGCGCGTGTGTCATGCATGCGTCTAGCTACCCTACATCTTCATTTGAATAAAGTACTTAAGCTTTATGGTCAGGCGTACGCGAGCAGTTATGGCAACTGTCATATTTCGCGGAGATTTTCCTTAATTCTTAATCTTCAGGAGAGATTTTTCCAGATGGAAGGACTTCATCTGCTGTCTGGAATGTTCAGATATCAGCTTTTTTTCCCCTTCTTTTTGAAGGTAAGCTGTCAGGTTGTACGGATTACAACGCAAAATTCTGTATTTCAATACAATACCTCAGAATAGAAATACTTCGAAATATAACCTTTGAAATTACACATTCTTATAATGATTAAACAGGAGGTTATGAAAAAGCAAGGTAGCCTTACGTAGTGCTTCGTATCCACAGTAGCTTATAGTACTATGAACTGGACCGAGATCGTTCAATATGGCCGCCAGAGGTCTCACACCCACCACAAGATATCTCCACTCCATGTTATTTACGCTCTACGGCACTAACCAGTTTCCATTCTTATCATATAACCACCAACCACCCGTCTTCCTGTGTTGAAAGCATAATAACAGTGATAGGACCTATCCAAGAAGCATTACGTTCTTAACCAAAAGATGTACACATATGGTGGAGTTTTCTTTACAGTCAGACATTTAACAACTTGCTGGGCAGTGGCTGGGACGTTCACGTCTCTAGCGAGAACGTTTTAATTAATCACGTACGCTTAAAACTTGTATACTTCATTTAATCTAATCACTTAATTGTGTACCTGGTGGTTAGTTAGCTATGGATATTCACGGGCAAGATGTTAATGGTATAACGTCATCCCTTAAAATAAACGGGTGACAAATTGACAACTAGACCATTGTGAGTCAGTTCACCGCCTATTGTGTAATCGGTTGAAAATCTCTTCGCCTTGACATTTAAACTGACGTTGCATTTACAGATATAAACTAAATAAAAACTTACTTCTTTAGCAAAATAAATTTAATCTGTTAATACTTTAGAATTTTTGTCAAACCCACATCATCGCTGTCTTGACGAAGCTTATAGACGATATAAGTTTTATTTTTTCCTTTATTTTTAGATGAACCCTTTCCCATTATGAACTACTTTGATTTGTTTAAAAAAGCAAGTTTTTATTCAGTTTATCTGTAACTCCACAGTGCCAGTTTATATATTTAATTACGTCTAAAGTTTGAATATTACAATTATTACTGTTTTTAGACCGACATCAGGTGCGGTCTCGTGGTGCCGATCTACGAATCATGAAGCGACATGGTGAAAACGCTCCTAAATGGAATAAAAAACTATATTTGTGTATAAGATAAAATTACGATAATAAAATATAAAAGTTAACTATTAGCCTTCCTTTTATTTGTAATTTTATAATAATGAAATGTGTAGCATGTAGTCTATAATAATTTTTAGAATTAGTTTTGACATTATTTAAACCCTGGTTTTACCCAGTGGTGTGCTAGACGTCACCACGTTGCTCTATCGCCATTTTGAGGTGTGTCATCGAACAGTGTGATATATTTTCTGTCGATTTTAAGAGTATCTCTGTGGCAAAATGGGCTCCAGCAGTCGTGCATTGATAGTTACTACAGAAAAACAAAGACTGGTAGTGAAGGAAGAAACTGAAAATACGGATTGCTATGGTGCTGACATCGGTCTAGGCCTACTTGAAAAATCGACTTCGTAATTCCACAATTTTATGCTGTCTGTGTTGGTAAGAGCAAGTCATTTCTTTGACATAGTTCTGTATTGATTAAAACATTATATTAAGTTGAATTCTAAGATACAGCATTGGCGGAGTGGCATACTGTCATTTGTTAATGTAGTGTACAGGGTGTCCATAAAGTCCCAGTACCATTACAAGTATTTATTAATTGTAATGGTAATGGGACTCTTCTCTCTCTCTCTCTCTCTCTCTCTCTCTCTCTCTCTATATATATATATATATATATATATATATATATATATATATATATATATATATATATATATATATATATATATATATATATATAGCGAATATTATATGAGAAAAAGGTGACGTTCAGTATATCCTCTTAACTTTCTATTTATTCTCGTTTAGATGGATTTATTTAGGTTAAAGCCGAGGAAACAATAATTTTTAATAGTTTTAATGATGCAAAGTTTATATGGTTCGATTCAGCAGGTTAAATAAGACTCAGTGTGTTGGTCTAGAATTTCAAACTCCACCTCTACCGTATGTGATAACTCTCTCTCTCTCTCTCGTTATGAGATGCAAGGCAGATTTAATTGTCCAGTGATATTCTCTCTCTCTCTCTCTCTCTCTCCTCTCTCTCTCTCTCTCTCTCGTTATGAGATGTTAAGCTGATCTGTAAGTAACATACAATTTTAACGTTCATTTCCAGGTGGAATAGTGTTCATATGGGTCATTCGAAACATGATTGCTTTAGGACAACTTATGGACAACCTTCTACTGAAGGTTGGTAATATTTTTAATATATTTTCTAATTGTTTTTGTGCTGTGCTTTTGTGGAGCAAATGTTTGCTTATTTTAAGCTTTTGCCATGGAAAATAAATTGCATGAAAGCAATTCATGTGGTATATACGATATACATATTAATAATGGCTCACGGAATATGTATATATACTACTATATACATAGATAGATAGACATATTTATGTGTTAAGTTATGTAATTGGGCTTGCTCTCCCATATGGTATATAGTACAAAGCAAAAGGTGTCTCATTACGTAACTACCATATCCTGCGTGGGTGTTCCCAATATTTTTCTACTAATATTCCGTTACTTGAGGCATTTTTAAGCCTCGGCGTTGAGTGTCATTTTGTTCCCAACCTTCAAAAATGATGGTAATTTAAGGATGTCTTAAGGTGTAAGGTGTAAAACTTTGTGGTGATGCTCGGACTTCCTAGACAACCACACAGTGTAGACAAACTGGTATACAGCAGTACACTCGTGCACACGCATACAGGCATATGTGTATCTACACAGATATATATGTGGGTGTCTGTGTTGTTGGCGTGGTTAAGTATTTCCTTTTATCTGTTTTTGTGCAAGGTTAGGGTTCTGTATTACATGATTAGCTGTCAAATGATTATCACAAGTAAGGAATGGAGAATCTTCGACGGACATGAATTAGATAGATTTTAATGAATACTTGATAGTCTTTAACGAATACTTTATATTGGAGACAACCCCATACAGGTGTTTCAATGCTTAGCTAATAATGATAGTAATTACAATATCCTTTTGTTTCAACAGAACGTCAGTGATATCACAGGTAATCTAATTTAATTTAATTCATGTTATCTTGGCCAAAACCACGAAAAAACTAAACTAACGATGCTTTTATGTTTGCATGGAATTGGCTCGGTTTACCGTTTCCAAGTTAGTCGCATAAAGAGTCAGATGAAGCATTGCAATTTAATTTGTGTGCAAAGAGAGGCGTAGTAGTTCATTATCCTAATGTGCAAAAGGCCTATGTTTGAACATACGAAAAAAAAACTCCATTAAGGTGCATAAGAACCGTTTCGTTTACTTAGACATAATGAAATAAATTTTTGATAAGAAGTAGTTTTTTTAGACTAACGTCTTCCTAATTTGTTACCTGTTCTCTCTCTCTCTCTCTCTCTCTCTCTCTCTCTCTCTCTCTCTCTCTCTCTCTCTCTCTCTCTGCTTAGTTTACTTATTAACGATCTGAAGAAATGGTAAGAAAATGAAGAAGGTTAACATATAACTGCGATAATGCTTTGCAGAGAACCGGATGAATTCTTATAAGAAGGTGGCCCCTAGGGATGGTATACTATACTCTCTGTGATATATTCGTCAATATATATATATATATATATATATATATATATATATATATATATATATATTGATTGATTGATTGATAAATAGATTGTACTTCTTACTGAAACCAATGTAGAATTGAAATGCTGGGAAATGTAGAGATACGTAGTACTAGGGTGTTGCTTAGATGAGAGGATGGACTAGACTACTTTGAAAATGTTGCCAACTGTAGGGTAATTGTAACAAGGTAGGTTTAGATCAATATGCATATTAGTATTCATGATATTGCATATAAACATAATCTAAAGATTTTTTTTATCATCATAGCTGCAGAATGTTGGGCTCATTTTTCAGTTATGTATGGTAAGTTTTCGTGTCCTGTAGGGGTTGGGGCAGTAGTAGGGTGGGGGTTGGCATCACTGCTTTGAAAGGGTCCAACCATGTGGAAAGCGTTAGTAGCCATCAGTTTAGTACTATAAAGAGTGTCTCTAGATCCAACAATTTTTTTTTCTGTGGTTTTGATAGCAATTATATTTTTTTTATCTATAATGGAAATGTATACGTAATGGCTTTGATTGAATTACATATAGTTGTTATGATACTGAAAATATCATAAGTTTATAGATTATATTCATAAAGAATATATGGGAAAACTCTGCGCCTTAACCAAAGTATGGCTTGTGTTTGGAAAGATGTTTGTTTTGCGATTTATATTTTATATCACTGTCTTACGAGGGTACGTTGTTAAATATATCTGAATTAGCTAATTGTATGTAAAATCTGTCGAGAAACCGTGTAACAGAGTCAAAAACGGAAACCAATATCGTGTAGAATTTGTTACGGACTAAAATCGTGACGATTCTGCAGTCACATTACATTATGTTAATATATTTACGTATGCATTATAACCGATTGAAGAATGATATTAATTGATCGTAATAGGTCAGGCGAGATCTCTGTAATTAGATTATCGCTGGCGGAAGCAGAAAGCTCCGGCGGTTGCTATTTATGTCCTACGCAGCTTCCGTTTTCTTTGCGTGAAGTAAACTTCCATCTAAGCTAGT
>NC_087204.1:12893211-12895711 GCF_015104395.2 Macrobrachium nipponense | reverse complement strand
TTTCCACAAAATGGGAAAGGGAGAATCTTTTTATTATGTATTATCATTTTTCAAAAAACCATCAACTACGAATGAAAATAAAAGCTGGCTTAATATAGAGAACTTTTTATGTCTAAATATGATTACATTTACCGTTCAAGTGGGAAAGTACAGAAACTACTGATTTTTCTAATAATAAAATTTAGCCATTTCTAGTAGCATATTTAAAAAAACTGCATTATTTTAATGACGAAAAGTGAGGTATTATGCCGCGTTTGGTATCCTCAGGAATGATTTTCAGCGCTGCCTGCAGAAGTATAGCCTATCTCCTTCGTCTGCTTCTGAAGTTGTTCGTATTCCTCTCTCTCTCTTGCGCTTTTACCAGCATCAGTGATGCCTCACTGCTGGGGTGTCATCACGGGGCCAAATCATGGCAGAGGGGTTTTGTTTAGCCAGCAATGAGCGCCTTCCCTCTGCTCCTTGGCACCGCTCACCAAAAAGGTATTACTTCTTTTCTTGGTTTCTTGCTTTGCTCCAACTCTGAATTTATATATATCAGAATTTCTGAATATATATATACTCAGAAAGTTTGTTAGGCTTTCTGGAAACATTGGGTTGTTTCTTCTATGTTGTCTGGATAGTATCCCAAAATAAGGATTTCCAAGTTGTTGGGGGGGACCTCTGAAAGCTCGTTGCGGCTTCGTTGCATTTGGACTTCCTCATGTGAACCGGGAGTTTGTGGTTTTATTCCTTGTCGTGTTTGATTGCGGGGACTGCCTTGCTGAGTCTAAGTCGAAAGACGCTTGAGGTTGAAGGTTGGTGAGAACCTGACAGAAACTTCGAGTCTTCGCTTGTAGATTTTGAAGTCTTCCTCCTTCCTTGGAGACAGACGGAGGCTGTGTGTTCGTTTGTGCACCTCCCTTTGTGTTGGTGGACTGTCTTGCCGAGTTGATTCAAAGACGCTTGTTGCTTAAGGTTGGTCTGAGAATCTGACTGAAGCTCCGAGTCTTCGATTTTGGATTTCGAAGTCTTCCTCCTTCCTTGGAGACGGACGGAGAGTCTGTGTGTTCGTTCGTTCGATAGTCCTCCTCCTTGTGTCTCTTGACTCCTGAAGGAAGCTTTCCAGTTGGGATTCTTGAGGATTTGGGAAGCGTTTCTCCTGTTTTTTATTTTTTATTTATTTATTCTTTTGTTTTCGACCAAGGGTTCCTTCTTCTTTTGCGTGATGATCTGAGCGGTTGACTTTGGCTTGTGTGGGTTCTGCTTGAACTGTCGACCTACCACTTCTCTTTTGCGAGGGCATCCCTTACCCCATCTCTCTCCCTCTCTCTTCATCTCTCCAGTACTGAAGAATCAAGTTAATCTTTCTTAGAATTTCCCGAAACAGGTCTCCATTTGTGGTTCGTCCTCTGGATGATCCTGAAATGAACATTGACAGTTTCACCTTTGCTCAAAATCGGTATATGGATGATCCTGTAATGGCTTTTCTCTCTTTTTTCGTGGTTGTCTTCTGTTTCGTAGGAAAGCTGAATATTTCTTATTCATATCCAAGTCCTTGCTATCCATTCGTTTGACTGCTTTTGGGATCTTTCTTGCTTTCATCCAGCTCCTATCATTTCCGCTTTGTGGTCTTCCTGTGTCCAGTTCTTCCTCTCGTCCTGCATTTGAAGGTGTCGATGGTTCACTCCCGTGAGTCGGCAAAGCTCTTATCGACTAAAATATTCCCCTTCGATTAGACATATATGTATATGAAAATATATTAATTCCGAGGTAGACCAAATTAGATATTAAAGGACATTTGTAGCTCGATATACATATATATATATATTATATATATATATATATATATATATATATCTATATATATATATCATAGGATATATATATATATATATATATATATATATAACATAAATAATAATATATATATATATATATATATATATATATATATACATAATAATATATATATACTATATATATATATATATATATATATATATATATATATATATATATATTGTATATATATATATATATATATATGTTATATATATATATAATATATCATATATATATATATATATATATATATATATATATAAATATATATATATATGTATGTATATATATATATATAGTAGATATATATATATATATATATATATATATATATATATATATATATATATATATATATTATAATATATATATATATATATATATATATATATATATATATATATATATATATAATATATATATATATATATATATATATATATATATATATATATATATATATATATTATATATTATATATATATATATATATATATATAGGTTATATACTATATATATATATATATATATATATATAATATATATATATATATATATATATATATATAATATATATATATACATATATATATATATATATACCTAGTATATATATATAATATATATTATATAATAATATATATATGACAATGGGAATATTGATGAGTTACAAATTAAT
>NC_087204.1:12890535-12892711 GCF_015104395.2 Macrobrachium nipponense | reverse complement strand
ATATCCTTATTTTCGTGTAATGTACCTACATGAGGGGTTAACCATGTATCATAAGATCGATTAATTTGTATTTCCTCTGGTCACATAATGAAATTTCTATCAGGAAAGTTTTAATATCAAATTTTTCATAGTAAATTCGAAAAATATATGGCTCTGAACAACAACAAAAACGCCAACACCTCCCCCCCCCCCCCCACCCCCCCCCCCCCCCCCCCCCCCCCCCCCCCCCCCCCCCCCCCCCCCCCCCCCCCCCCCCCCCCCCCCCCCTCCCCCCCCCCCCCCCAACCCCCCCCCCCCCCCCCACCCCCCCCCCCCCCCCCCCCCCCCCCCCCCCCCCCCCCCCCCCCCCCCCCCCCCCCCCCCCCCCCCCCCCCCCCCCCCCCAACCCACCCTAGCCCCCCCCCCCCCCCGCCCCCCCCCCCCCCCCCCCCCCCCCCCCCCCCCCCCCCACCCCCCCCCCCCCCCCCCCCCCCTCCCCCCCCCCCCCCCCCCCCCCACCAACCCACCCAATATGGCCCCCTGCAGAAAAAATAAAAAATATGTTTGCGACATATTCAGGCTCATATAGACATTTCCACCTTCATCTTTAACTAGTTCTTACCTTCAGTCAACTATACAGATGATTATTTATTCCATAAAGTTCCTTTTATTCACTCTGAAAAAAAAAAGAAATCCTTTTATAAGCGATTGTCGTTCCATTAAGTTTCCTTCAATTCACTCTGAAAAAAATAAAATCCTTTATAAGTGATTTTCATTCCATAAAGTTCCTTTTTAATTTACTCTGGAAAAAAAAATACTTTATAAGTGATTGTCATTCCATGTTCCTTTCAATTCACTCTGCAAAAAAAAATAAAATAAAATAAACAAAATAACAAATCTTTTACACAGTTCACAAGATAGCATATTTTAACCCCAAGGCCTCCCACGTATTAATTTGTAAACTCATCAATATTCCCATTGTCATTATGCAACTTCTTCAGGACCTCTTGGCCTCCTCCTGAAGTAGGTTTGAAGGCCTCTTTTCTCTTGAAACCCAAATCCTGGTCACAAGCACAAAGCCTTCTTATGAAAATTTTTGAAACTGATGCCGTGAACGTGAATATGCAATTGCTTGGCGAGTATGCATGCACATGCATCTCCTGAAATATTCATATGCACGACGTAGACTAGAATTACATATTCTGAGTTTCTCTCGTTGCCATGCAGAAATACCGCCTCGAGCAGAAAGACTATCTTAGGGAAAGATATGAAGAAACACTTGAGAGAGAGAGAGAGAGAGAGGAGCCCGTACGAACGAACAAAAATTAATATGGGATCCTTTCTTTTTCCCCTAAAATACCTTGTTTTATTTTCATTCGTAGTTGATGGAAAAAAATAATAAATAATAAAAAGATTTCTCCCTTTCCCATTTTGGTGAGAAAAATCTCCATTTGTGTGTTTTTTTTTTTTTTGTTTTTTTTTTTTTGATGGATCTACCTAATGTTTCAGGATTGTGTTTAAAAATCTATCAGATTTTTAGAGCGTGCATATACTGCAGTTGTTAAATGTAAGGACTGCTGATGAATATTTCATATAAACTAACTAGATAATAAGCATGGATTACGTCATAGTTTTTTCATATTTCCTAATCAAGGGTCTTTTTTCGCAGGTTTTTTTGAGAAAAAGTCTTAATAGTATAGGAAATGGTATTTATTATAAGGCATGAATCCCCTCATATTTTCTCTATTTCCTAATCACGTTATTTTTAACAGGTTTTCTGTGATTAAACACAAATAAAGAAAAATCTTAATAGTGTAGGAAATGGTATTCATCATTTTCCCTAACCCTTGCTCTGGTGATGAGCACCACATGATCATAATATATCCTTATTTTCGTGAATGTAATACCTACTGAGGGGTTAAACCATGTATCAAAGATCGATTAATTTGTATTTCCTCTGGTCATATGAAATTTCTATCAGGAAAGTTTTAATATCAAATTTTCATAGTAAATTCGAAAAATATATGGCTCTTGTGAACAACAACAACAACGCCAACACCTCCCCCCCCCCACCAACCCACCCAATATGCCCTGCAGAAAAAATGAAACACTATCGTTTGCGACATATTCAGGTTCATATAGACATTTCCACCTTCATCTTTAACTAGTTCTTACCTTCAGTCAACTATACAGATGA
>NC_087204.1:12875535-12885535 GCF_015104395.2 Macrobrachium nipponense | reverse complement strand
CCCAGGTTCGGTTCATGAGGGAAGTCCAGATGCAACGAAGCAGCAACGAGCTTTCAGAGGTCCCCCCACAAACTTGGAAATCCTTATTTTGGGATGCTATCCAGACAACATAGAAGAAACAACCCTGTTTCCAGAAAGCCTAATTTCTGAGTATATATATATTCAGAAATTCTGAATATATATAAATTCAGAGTTGGAGCAAAGCAAGAAACCAAGAAAAAGAAGTTCTACCTTTTTGGTGAGCGGTGCCAAGGAGCAGAGGGAAGGCGCTCATTGCTGGCTAAACAAAACCCCTCTGCCATGATTTGGCCCCGTGATGACACCCCAGCAGTGAGGCATCACTGATGCTGGTAAAAGCGCAAGAGAGAGAGAGAGAGAAATACGAACAACTTCAGAAGCAGACGAAGGAGATAGGCTATACTTCTGCAGGCAGCGCTGAAAATCATTCCTGAGAATACCAAACGCGGCATAATACCTCACTTTTCGTCATTAAAATAATGCAGTTTTTTTAATATGCTATTATTTTCATTCGTAGTTGATGGAAAAAAACAATAAATAAATAAAAAGATTTCTCCCTTTCCCATTTTGGTGGAGAAAATCTCATTTGTGTTTTTTTGCTGGCTGGATATCTACCTAATGTTTCAGGATTGTGTTTAAAAAGCTGTCAGATTTTTAGAGCGTGCATATACTGCAATTGTTAAATGTAAGGACTGCTGATTAATATTTCACATAACTAACTAGATAATAAGCATAGATTACGTCATAGTTTTTCATATTTCCTAATCAAGGTCTTTTTCGCAGGTTTTTTATTGTACAAAAACTTAAGAAAAAATCTTAATAGTGTAGGAAATGGTATTCATTATTAGGCATGAATTCCCTCATAGTTTCTCATATTTCCTAATCAAGTGCTTTTTCACAGGTTTTTCTGTGATTGTGCAAAAATAAAAAGAAATCTTAGTAGTGTAGGAAATGGTATTCATTATTTTTCCTCACCCTTTTGCTCTGGTGATGAGCATCACAATAACATAACATATCCTTAATTTCGTGTAATTCATAAATGAAGGGTTAGCCATGTATCAGAGATCGATTACTTTGTACTTCCTCTGATCACATAATGAAATTTCTACTAGGAATGTTTTAAAATTGATTTTTTATAGTAAATTCGAAAAATATATTGCACTTGTGAACAACAACATCCCCCCACCAGATAACCCCCCCCCCCCCCCCACAAAACAACAAACAAACAAAAATAAAAACAAAAACAAAAAAGCTAGCGTTTGCGGCATTGTCAGGTTCATATAGACATTTCCACCTTCATTTTTAACTAGATCTTACCCTCAGTCAACTATACAGATGATTATTTACATGAGATTTTTAAGCACAATGAATATCATTCCATAAAGTTCCTTTTAATTCACTCTGAAAAAAAGAAATCCTTTATAAGTCATTGTCGTTCCATAAAGTTCCTTTTAATTTACTCTGAAAAAAAAGAGAATTACTCTATAACTGATTGTCATTACATAAAGTTACTTCTAATTTACTCTGAAAAAAAATACTTTACAAGTGATTGTCATTCCATAAAGTTCCTTTTAATTCACTCTAAAAAAAAAATGAAATCGTTTACAAGTGATTGTTTATTCACAAAGTTCCTTTCAATTCGCTCTGCCAAAAAAAAAAAAAAAAAAAAAAAAAGAAGAAGAAAATAAGATAAAATAAAAATCATTTACAGAGTTCCCCAAGATAGCATATTGTCACCCTAAAGGCCTCTCACTTATTAACTGAAACTCATCAATATTCCCATTGTCATTATACAATCCTCCAGGGCCTCTTGTCCTCCTGAAGTAGGTTTTTTGAAGGCCTCTTTTGTCTCTGAACCCCAAAATCCCGGTCACAAGCACTAAGCATTCTCATGAAACATGTGTTTTAAATTGATGTGCCGTGAACGTGAATATGCAAGTGCTTGGCGAGTATGCATGCACCAACTGCATTCTCCTTAATATTCACATGCACGACGCAGACTAGAATTACATATTCTGAGTTTTCTCTCGTTGTCATGCAGAAAATACAGTCTCGAGCAGAAAGGCTATCTTAGAGAGAGAGAGAGAGAGAGGGAGAGAGAGAGAGAGAGAGAGAGAGAGGGGGGGGGGGGGGGGGGGAGGCATACGAAGGAACAAAGATTAATATGGGATCTTGCTTTTTTCCCTAAAATACCTTTCCTTGAATAACTCTCAAAACTTTCATGTAATCTACGTAAGCAAAGTATGACCAATCTTGTTAAAAAAAATAATAAAATAAAAAAAAAACAGGAAAAGTCTTAAGTGTTGAGGACTTCATCTCCATAAAAAACACCATACCCTTTTATAATATTTGTTCCTATGCTAATATAGATCCCTTGGTATTTTCTCAATGGCCATTATCCGGCTTCAATGGTGTCTCCTAAGGATTCCTAGAGCAGGGTCTTCAAACTTTTCAATGTAAGGGCCACATTATATATTTCCCACATTTATGCGGGCCAAAGGAAAAAATAAAGAAAAAAAACAAATCAGTGCCAGTAATTTAATTTCCTCAAATATTAGAGTATAAACATGGAAAAATTAAAACATATTCTTGATGGAAAAAAGAAAAAATCAGGGTTAAAACTAAACAGATTCCTGCCTTAGTTTTATGCAACCAAATTAGTGTGACGAGTGATACTGGACGTTTCGACTTCAAACTTTCATTTGGAATCAGGTTCCAGATTAGATGAGCCAATTGGTAAGAATTGTTGATTTCAAATGATCATCAGACAAAATTTGCTCGATAGTTAGATTTCACATACTTCATTTTGGAAAATGTTAGTACACACAAGTATGTTGTACCAAAAATGGATACAAAACTACAAGCAAACTTTATCAAATTTGGAAACTGATCTGGCTGCAGGCATTTATAAAACTAATCAGATTTCCTTCTCTATTCTTATCTTTCAGTCTGTCATCTGCCTGGAGATCAATAATTTCCACTTGAAATTAGGTTGGGAAGGTTTTCAGCATTGAATAATTCAAGCGATGCCAGTCGTACGATAATTTTTTTTTCAAGGCCAGGCCACCACAGGGATTTGTTATATATACTATATATATATATATATATATATATATATATATATATATATATATATATATATATATATATATATATATATATATATATACTATATATATATATATATATATATATATATATATATATATATATAGTATATATATATAATATATAATATATATATATATATATATATATATATATATATATATATATATATATATATATATATATATGATATGTATGTGTGTGTGTGTGTGTGTTGTATCTTCCCGCTAAGCATTGACAGATTGATAGCTAATCTCCTCCCTTCCTTCCACAAACCAATGCACGGACAATACATGAGACAGACTAAAGAACTAGCCAGCGATGACAATTGGCAATGGCTACAGAGGGGAGAGCTAAAGAAGGAAACTGAAGGAATGATAACAGCGGCACAAGATCAGGCCCTAAGAACCAGATATGTTCAAAGAACGATAGAGGAAATACATCTCTCCCATATGTAGGAAGTGCAATACGAAAAATGAAACCATTAACCACATAGCAAGTGAATGCCCGGCACTTGCACAGAACCAGTACAAAAAGAGGCATGATTCAGTGGCAAAAGCCCTCCACTGGAGCCTGTGCAAGAAACATCAGCTACCTTGCAGTAATAAGTGGTACGAGCACCAACCTGGAGTGATAGAAAACGATCAGGCAAAGATCCTCTGGGACTATGGTATCAGAGCGGATAGGGTGATACGAGCAAACAGACCAGACGTGACGTTGATTGACAAAGTCAAGAAGAAAGTATCACTCATTGATGTCGCAATACCATGGGACACCAGAGTTGAAGGGAAAGAGAGGGAAAAAAATGGATAAGTATCAAGATCTGAAAATAGAAATAAGAAGGATATGGGATATGCCAGTGGAAATCGTACCCATAATCATAGGAGCACTAGGCACGATCCCAAGATCCCTGAAAAGGAATCTAGAAAAACTAGAGGCTGAAGTAGCTCCAGGACTCATGCAGAAGAGTGTGATCCTAGAAACGGCACACATAGTAAGAAAAGTGATGGACTCCTAAGGAGGCAGGATGCAACCGGAACCCCACACTATAAATACAACCCAGTCGAATTGGAGGACTGTGATAGAGCAAAAAAAAAATAATAATAATAATAGGTCTTATTCAAAGTTATTGCTGCTTCAACACTGTTGATTCTATAGAGTAACTTCACTATTTTTCTTATCAAAGTCTTCTCATGGTTGCTTAAACTGGCAAGCAACACGATAAGAAAAAATAGAGAAGTTGCTCTGTAGAATCAACAGTGCTGAAGCAGCAATAACTCTCAATATGACTTGATTAAAAGAGGGTCTACTACCCAAGTAGTAGTAGTAGTAGTAGTAATAGTAGTAATAATAATAATAATAATAATAATAATAATAATAATAATGATAAGAGCTCCATTTTCTTCAATCTCTCTCTCTATACAGCGAGAAATTTTTCGGTAAATCTCAAACGAAATCATCCTAAAACAAATGCGTTTCATATAATGAATAAACAAAATATAGTCGACGCAGATTCTGGAAAGGGTGTGTTAACTCATAAGGCAAATTATCCAAAACAACGCAAAACCTAACGACTGAATTATTCAGCAATGATTAAACGATGAGGTGCAGCAATAACATTTAACTAAATTAGATGGAATGTTTACTTCACGCAAAGAAAACGGAAGCTGCGTAAGACATAAAGAGCAACGCCGTGGCTATGCTTCCGCCAGCGATAATGTAATTACAGAGATGTTGCCTGACCAACTATGATTCATTAATATAATTACTTCATCAGTTATAATGTAAACGTTTAGTATTTTATCATGGGACGCAATTTAACTAGGGAATCGTCCTGACTTTTATGCGACTATCTTGGTAACGGCAAACCCAGCCAATTCCATGTAAACATAAAAGCATCGTTAGTTCAGTTTCTTGGTAGTTTTGGCCAAGGTAACATAAATTAGATTAAATTAGATTACCTGTGATATCACTGACGTTCTGTTAAAACAAAACACCTCCGTATGGGGTTGCTCCGATATAAAGTATTCATAAGGACTATCAAGTATTCATTAAAATCTATCTAATTCATGTTCATCGATGATTCTCCAGAAAGGCAGTTAACCATTCTTCGTTTGTGATAATCATTTGACAGCTAATCATGTAATATAGAACAAATAACATTGTACAAAAACAGATAAAAGGAAATATTTAACCACGGCCACAACAATCACACCCACATATAATTGGGTGTGTGTAGATACATTGCGCCTGTATGCGTGTGACCGAGTGTACTGCTATATACCAGTTTGTCACAAAGTGTGAGGTTGTCTACAGCAGGCCGAGCATTATCACAGAGTTCTAGATATTACATCGTAGACACTTCCTTAAATTACCATAATTTTTTAAGGTTGGGTACAAAATGACACTCAACGCTGAGGTTTAAAAAGGCCTCAAGTAACGGAATGTTAGTAGAAAAATATTGGGAACAGCCACACAGGATATGGTAGTAAGGTAATGAAACATCTTTTGTTTTGTACTATATACCATATGGGAGAGCAAGCCCAATTCCATAAATCATAAATCTATCTAACTATATCTATCTATCTATATATAATATATATATATATATATATATATATATATATATATATATATATAGTAGTATATACATATATCCTTGAGCCATCATTAATATGTATATCGTATATACCACATGTATTGCTTTCATACAATTTATTTTCCCACGCAAAAGCTTAAGACCACGGACAAGAGCGAATTAATATACATATATGTATATATATATATATATATATATATATATATATAATATACATATGTGTATATATATATATACATATATATACATATATGTATATATATAATATATATATATATATATATATATATATATATATATATATATATATATATGATATATATATACATATATGTATATATATATATATATATATATATATATATATATATATATATATATATATATATATATATGTATATATATATATATATATATATATATATATATATATATATATATATATATATATATATAATATCTATATATATGTATATATATATACTATATATATATATATATATATATATATATATATATATAGATATATATATATATATATATATATATATATATATATATATATATATATATATATACATATATATATATATATATATATATATATATATATCATATATATATATAATACATATATATATATATATATATATATATATATATATATATATATATCTTATATATGTGTGAATATATATATATATATATATATATATATATATATATAGATATATATATATATATATATATACTATATACATTACTACCCTTCAATAAAAGGTTGTCACATGTTGTCCTATAGCAATCTCGGTTTGACTGTCTCTAACATGAACAATATTCGACATGGCAATGAATGGTAAAATTATGTCTAAGTTTAGTGGACAATAAATCAATTACATCTCATACAGAGAGAGAGAGAGAGAGAGGAGAGAGATGCCCCATACGGTTAGAGGTGGTGTTTGAAATCCTAGACCAACCACTGGATATTATTTAACCTGAATCGAATCATAACAAAAGACTTTGCGTCACGCGTAACCTATTAAACTAATCAAAATGATTGTTTCCTCGGTTTTATTTAACCTAATAAATCCACCTAGACGAGAATAAATAGAAAGTTAAGAGGCTATTCTGAACGTCAACTTTTCTCATATAATATTTGCTATGTATATACAGGGTGTCCATAAAGTCCCAGTATTTTTACAAGCAATAAATACTTGTGATGGTACTGGGACTTTATGGACACCTTGTACACCATATTAACAAATAACAGTACGCCACTCCACCATGCTGTACCTTAAGAATTCAACATAATATAATCATAATATTAACTTACAGAACTACGCCAAAGACATGACTTGCACTCACCAACTGGTACAACAAAAAAAAAACTTGGGGAATTACGAGTCGTTTTTTCAAATAAGCCCTAGAACGAATGTCAGCGCCATAGTAATCCACGTAATATTCCGCCATATATGATATTTCAGCTTCTCCGTTCGCTTCCAGTCTTGTTTTCCTGTAATAGCTATCAATGCACGACTGCTGGAACCCATTTTGTCACAGATATCACGCTATTCGTTAAGGACACCTCAAACGACGATAAATGCAACATGGTGACTCTAGCCACCAACAGGTAAAACAGGGGGTTTAAATAATTGCCAAAAACTTACTTTAAAAATGTTATAAACTACGCGCTACACATTTCATATTTTAAATACAAATTACAAATAAAAGGAATGTTCATAGTCAACTCTTATATTTTATTATTGTACTTTTACCGTATACACAAGTATAGTTTTTTACTCCATTCAGGAGTGTTCTCATCATGTCGGTTCATGAGTAGCTGATATCGGTCTAAAAGCAGCAACGATTATGATATTCAAACTTTAGACGTAATTGAATATATAAACTGGTACTGTGGAGTTACAAATAAGATTAATAAAAACTTGCTTTTTAAACAAATCAAAGTAGTTCATAATGGGAAAGCGTTCATCTATAGATAAATGGAAAAATAACAGAAAACTTAAATTGTCTACAAGCTTGACTAAGACTCCGATGATTTGGGTTTGACAAAAATTGTAAAGTATTAACAAACTTTAAATTGTTTATTTTTGTTTAAGAAGCAAGTTTTCATTTAGTTTATATCGGTAAATGCAACGTCAGTTTAAATGTGAAGGCGAAGAGCAATTCAACCAATTACACAATAGGCGGTGAATTGACTCACAACGGTCTAGTTGTCACCAGTTTATTTTAAGGGATGACGTTATACCATTAACATCTTGCCCGTGAATATCCATAGCTAACTAACCACCTGGTACACAATTAAGTGATTAGATTAAATGAAGTATACAAGTGTTAAGCGTACGTGATTAATAAAAACGTTCTCGCTAGAGACGTGAACGTCCCAGCCACTTGTAAAGAAAACGCCACCATATATGTGTACATCTGCTCGTTAAGAACGTAATGCTTCTTGGATAGGTCATATCACTGTTATTATCGGTTTTTACTTTAGGTTTATGCTTTCAACACAGGAAGACGGGTGGTTGGAGGATTATATGATAAGAATGGAAGCTGGTTAGTGCCGTAGAACGGCAATAACATGGAATGGAGATCTCTTATGCGGGTGTGAGACCTCTGGCGGCCATATTGAACGATCTCGGTCCAGCTCATAGTACTATAGCCTATTGTGGAGACGAAGCACTACGGTAAATTTGCTTAATTTTCCTTTTAACTTCCTGTTTAATTATTATAAGAATGTGTTATTTTTAAAGGTATATTTCGAAATATTACTACTCTGAGGTTTATTGTAGTTGAAGTACAGGATTTTGCATTGTAATCCGTACAATCTGAAAGATTACTTTTCACAAAAAGAAGAAAAGAAGCTGATATCAGGACATTCTAGATAGCAGGTGAGGTCCTTCCATTTGGGAAAATGTCTTCTGAAGGCGGTGATAGTAACTTACGAGACGACAAATTAATTAAGGAAAATCTCTGTGAGATATGACATACATAACGTTACCATAAATGCTCGCGTACGCCTGACCATACAAAACTGAAGTCTATGTTAGTTATACCTTATTCAAATGCAGATGCAAGGGTAGTTAGACGCATGCATGACACAAACGCACACACATATATAATATATGTGTGTGCACGTGCTTGCGTTCGTGTGTGTGGGGAGGGTGGGGGGTTGGGTGGGGGGGGGGGGGGGGGGGGGGGGCGGGTGATGCGCACATGCATGTATGTTTGTATGTACCGAGTCAGACGGACATTGAGTGAAATGGAGATAAAAGTATATTAATTAACATCCGCTATCCGCTAACGGAAAAATGCACAGATAAACAAACCCTTTTTACATTATGCTCCTTTCAACGTTGCGTTTATCCTGATTCAATTCCATTTGTTGACACATTCATATGCAAATGACTCCGCACACAGGGATTGTATTAAATTAATATATGAAGTGTTGCACCATTAAACGTTTGTTATGCGTATTGAATTTATTCTATCTAAAAATGACGTCGTACGTACATTGATGAAATCTGATTTGCCTTAATAGACGAGTAATCAAGTTCCTTAAAGTTAACTAATACTTATACGGGAAATAAATCCTTTTCCGCTGTGTAATAAAGACATTTCTTTAAATAACATCGACGTCCTTTGTTCCTCATATAACCTTGACGAATATCAGACTTAAAGAAGCTCTGCAGATCCTCACAATAAGACCAATTAAATAGCTCTACACGGTTGGTTAATAATCAGACAGCTACCCCACAATTATGAAGGTACTATTATATATTCTAATCACGAACGTGGCGCTGAGCTCTAGGATATATCTGTTCGGATATACCAAAGAATCCATCAGGGAGAGGTGATTCTCAAATTGGGTGCCGTGGCACACCCCAATACCAAGGGGTGCCCACACAAGGTTGTCATGAATTTCGTTTTGGCTAGATCATATCAATGAAGATTTGTAAAGAGAAAAATACTCTGATATATATATTATATATAGATATATATATATATATATATATATATATATCTATATATATATTGCAACGGTATTGATTACATTAGTTATGGTGTCATCACTTAAAAAATTAAAAATGAGACCGATCTTTGCAGAGGAATAGATAAATATCCTCCAGGCAGAAGACTTAATGGGAGGGTGTATCTTACATTTGTCCCCTGTGTAGAATTTCAGTATCAGTTCTTTTAATAATAATAATAAAACGGGCCTAAAACCTAAACCGAACACCTACTAGATCTGCTTAGCAA
>NC_087204.1:12865535-12873035 GCF_015104395.2 Macrobrachium nipponense | reverse complement strand
ACTGTTTGCATATTTGCTGAAATGATTACCTTTTGCAGAAGGATGAAAGTGGGTAACTTCTTCCCTAAAATAAATAAATAATAATAAAAGAAAAAGTCTTTTAGTGAAATAATTATTACAAGAGTAATATCATGAATTCACGATTAAATCCTTCCTTTAGTATAGGTGGGGAAAATCCTTAGAATTGCTTCTGTATTTTAATACTACATAACCCTTTGATGCATCATTGAAGATATTGTCTTGACTATTTTAAACAAGAGATTAAAACTCTCTTTCCAATATCCACCTCACTCCCCCCCCACCCCCCCCCCCCCCCCCCCCCCCCTCTCCCTCCCCCTAGTAAAAAACAAAAAAATAATCGTCACAAAGAACGATAACAGAGCGCATTCAAGTAAGATAGCTATTGTTAAAGAGATCTTTTGCGTTTGTAAGTACTTCATTTTGAACTGCCGGACAAAAAAAAAAAAAAAAAAAAAAAACTGTCGTCTCTAAAGGATTAATATTTTTTTTTACATCTTCTCGTTGACAAAGTCGCCCTTTTATCTCCTTTCTCTAAGGGATTTTAGGTCCTATGATCCCTCGCCATACGACCTGTTTTCCCTTCACCGGAGAAATCATGTCATTCCGCTCAGATGACCGGAAACTTGGAGACTGAGGTCTTCGGAGCCTTTATTTTTGTGTTCTTTGCTGTGAGAGATGCGGATTCTTCCAGGCTTTTATAACACGAAAGCAAGTTTCCATGCCGCTTACCAGCTGAAACAGTTTTTCAGTGAACTTTCCAGCTTCTGGAAATACTAATCTGCGTAGTGTCTTGTTTCGTAACTTGGAAGCTTACAGGCCGCATATCAGCTGAACAGTTTTTCCAGTGAATTTCCAGCTCCCCGAAGTACTAATCTGCGTAGTGTCTTGTTTCGTAACCTGGAAGCTTACAGATGAAACATGAAGCTAAGTAAGAAAGCGGACAGCATAATTCAATGTTGAATAGTTTGGGCGTCAGTGCTATAGAAAATGCCAGTATCCAAACTTTCTCATATGCAGTTTGCCCACAAGAGAAAACAGGTAAAAAATCTCGAGTTTTCTGCACAGCGTATAAGGCTGTATGAGCCGCGGCACATGAAACGTTCGGCAACGGGCCGTTGGTGGTCTGTACAATAACGTTACCAGAAGCATGCTCATGGCTAACTTCAACCTAAATAAAATTAAAACTGCTGATGCTAGAGGGCTGCAATTTGGTATGTTTGATGATTGGAGGGTGGATAATCAACATACAAATTCGCAGCCCTCTAGCCTCAGTAGTTTTTAAGGTCTGAGGGCAGACAGAAAAATTAGGGACGGCTAGACAAATAGCCTTCTGAATAATTTTCTTTTCACACGTGGTCAGCAGGTTTATAGGACGAACTTACCGTTCTGCTTCCTCATAACATCAGAAATATTTTTCACTTCACGAAGACCTGTTCTTCAATGAAACAGCAATCGAATATAGTATATTCAGTTCGAATAACCGTACTACATGACACCGTCCCGCTGACATAACGCTGCTTACTATAGCTGATTCACTTAAGGTATAGATTCTTGGATGAGCCCCACCCCATGCTGATTGGCTCGTACCGGAAGTAAGCAACTACCCAGCCAATCAGCAGCCGCCAAACCAACGTCTCGTAGGCATAGGGCTCACCCAAGGATCTACCTTAAGTGAACCAGCTATAGTGTTGTGTGCGTCATATTGCCTATGGAAAGTTTCAGTTCGCTGAATTCAAAAGGCGATCGTTTCCACAGGATATAAAATATAACTGTATAAATGCATCATATCAGGTTTTAGACAATGAATTATAGACAATAAACTGGGATTCGTTTATCTATACGTACTTTTCTTCGGGTTAAGCAGAGATTCAAAGTGAATTCTCAATATGATCAAGCATTTTTGAAAAAGAACAAAGAATATAAATATATATATATATAGATATATATATATATATATATATATATATATATATATATATATATATATATATATATATATATATATATATATATATCTCTCTCTTTCTTCTCTCTCTCTCTCCTCTCTCTCTCTCTCTCTCCTCTTCTCCTCTATATATATATATATATAGATATATATATATATATATATATATATATATATATAATTATTCTGTTGTTATTCTTAATATTTAATAAAAGGGTTTTTAATTATGGCGTTGGTAAACAATGTATGTATCTTTCACTAATTATACGCGATTGATGTGTAATCGTAATTTCAGCCTGGAAAATGTATCAAGCTGATACGAAACGTCGGCGCTAAATAAATAGATAAAAGACAGAAAGCGTCTCCATGCTCAATAGTTTTATATATAACTATATTGATTTATTGAAGTAGTTAGCGTGATCGTTATCAATGCATGCTTCTGGTGGAATAGAAATCTGTGTAAAATTGTTTAATGACGATGGGAAAATGCAAAAAGCAATAAAAAGACTTGTACCTTTGAAATCTTCAATCTTTACCCTTTAAGAATTTTCGGCTCCCGTCCCTCCCAGTAAATCCTCCTTTGAGAGCCTCTGAAAGGGTGGTGGCGTTTCCAGATTCATTCCAAGCCACTTATCCTTCCTAGAGTTCTCAAACACGCTCCTGGAATTTGGAAGAAAATTTCCAGATTTTAGTTGTTGGAAGTGTCTGACATGAAATAAGCCTGGCGTTTGTAGTGTAATGATTGGGAAATTGTAGCGGGAATTACTCCTGGAATCTGGAAGGATATTTTCAAGATTTTAATTATAAAGGTCTGACATGAAACAGGCCTGGAATTGGTAGTATAATGATTAGAAAATTATTGCGGGAATTATCGCTAACTCCGGGGTGTAAGCCTACAAACTTCTTTGTTGTAGTTGTTCTTCTTCTTGTTGGGGGATAGGAAAGGTCTATGCAAAACCTAAAAAGTTCTGGAAAAGGTGGTTTGCGTTGAGAGGGGTGGTTTCAATGCTTTGGCATGAGTTTCGCTGGTATCACTTGAATTTTATGGTAGGACATTTATGATTTATTTATTAGAATGAAGCAGAACAGGTCTCAGCTCTGATGAAATATACAAAAGAGAAATATTTCGAACAAAGAAATATATCGGGTTGCAGTGAAATCCCTCTTTTATCGACTATTTTGCTCGTTCTAAATTAAATTTGAGTTCAGGTGCGAGCGTGGAGCAAAAATTATTTTAACAAATAGCAGATTTTTTTTTTTTTTTTTTTTGAGAGATAGAATTTGGAAAAAATTAAGTTGGAAATTAATTTTTTGGGAAATAAAAAAAAATTAGTTGTAAATGAAATGTTGAACAAATTCGTGAACTGGAAATTGGCAGGCAATGGAGATTACCTAGAAATGGTGACTGATGAAAATAGATTTTTATTACAGAAAACATAGGATATTCATTGTAGACCAGTTTTCTCGTATTTTGGATTAACGATTATCGTCCTTATATTTGAATTAGGAGTTATAAAATTGCACATATTTCGCAGGAGGTTTTTCTGTTTTCTTTTTCACTTAAATTACAGATCAACATATATGTATATATATATATATATATATATATATATATATATATATATATATATATATATATATATATATATATATATATATATATATATATATATATATATATATATATATATATATATGTATATTACACAGATATACTCGTATATGCTTAAAAATCACAGTAGATGCAAGTGACTTCATTAAATAAGCGAATACCACAGGAAAATGACCAGGCAGGAAATCGAAGCGCTTTCGTCTTTACTAAGACATTGTCAAGGAACGAATATATATATATATACATATATATATATATATATATATATATATATATATATATATATATCGAATGTTATGAACCCTGAAAAAATGCAGTATTAGTGATAACTAAAAATTATTTTTTTTTTTGTTTTGTTTTAACTTCATGAGCAGTGAGATTCATTAATTTCAAAATAATCAATGAGATGCCATATGGTTAACGGTAAATTGAATAGTATATAATACATTCTTTTCGATACGTTTTTAGCTGAAAGCAACTGCAATCATGGGTACTTGAGAATGTTGCTTTCCCCATCTATACTAGCTACCCGATAGGTATTTTCGTAGTGTTATATTTATGTTTTATATAGCTGAATGTACTCGACAACCTGTTGACTCTAGTTGAAAAAACGCCCGGCAGAGGGCTAGTGAGTGCTGTGGTCGCTGTCAAGAAAACATGAGTTTTATACGACTTCTAAGTCACCGAAAGCTTTGTGAGTGTACCCACAGGTGTGTGAACATGCAGTGACTATTTTGCCCTTCCTCAAAGTAAAGTAAGAACGTAAACTTAGCTTATTTAGGCGTCAAAACGGCAGGACTTTGCCCCGGTTTTCTGACCGAGAAATTAATTTGCCCTCAGGCTATTACGCTCGGAGCGTCTCCGTGGCTGACTTTTGCGGGTAAGAAAGTTGGCGACGGCGCAGTGTTTTGCAACCAGTGAAATCCAAAGACAGTGACCCTTCCGTTTTCTGTGAATTTATTTATGAAGTAGTGTGCAACATTCGTTATGTCAGCGATGATGAATATCTTTGCAATAAAAGCTCTCTCTCTCTCTCTCTCTCTCTCTCTCTCTCTCTCTCTCTTCTCTCTCTCTCTCTATCTGTGCGCGCGCGTATATATATATATATATATATATATATATATATATATATATATATATATATATATATATATATATATATATATATATATATACAGTATCCTTCTCATGGAAGAGATTCACTCTATGGAATTATGTTTACATTTTAATTTATTATCTACGTTTCCTGTTATGGGATTTGCATTTTTATTGTCTAATGATGTATATATATATATATATATATATATATATATATATATATATATATATATATATATATATATATATATATATATATATATATATATATATAATATATACACACATTAGACAATAAAAATGCAAATCCCATAACAGGAAACGTAGATAATAAATTTAAATGTAAACATAATTCCATAGAGTGAATCTCTTCCATGAGAAGGATACTGTACAAGAAACAAATGAATACTCACACTCTACGAATTCTTATTTGGAGAAAGACGCGTTATCGTTGCAGACTTCAGTGTTCTGTTGCAATCATTCCCAAGATATGCGGACGATTTCTTGAAAGCAGCGACTAAATCTTTAGAATGGCTTTTACGATACTCGTAATATCTACGTATTTTAGAATGAACCTTATGGAGATGGTAAATATGATACGATAAGATGAGAGGAAACAAATAAAATAATAATAAAAGCAGAAACAAATACGAACGGAACTGGAGCTACGATTTCACGGAAAACAGAGTTTACTATTATTGAAAAATACTCGCAGACATGAGACGTTCTTGAATATAACAAGTTTGTCAGGGCGTTTAACGAGATGCAAGGATTGTTTGGCTTGTTACAACGTATACAGTTTCGGTACATTGTCTTGGCTGTTACATAGACATTGTTCTTTTATTCAGAATTGTCTGTGTGTTGTCATTTATTCCTTGGAAACTGCTCTTAGGCAGGGATAGAGCAAAAGAACTATTGCAATGCTTGGTTACTGACAATGGTTTTTATTACTCAGATTCTTATGTAAACAAATATGTTTTCTAAATCTCTCTGGAATTTAATAGCGGCGAGACTGCATCTGTCTTTAAGACCGAGAGAGAGAGAGAGATAGATCTGATTGCGATGAGGTCTCAGTTCAAGAAATCATTATTTTATTTAGCATTGTAATAAAACATTTGAAGTTCATTCCTAACAATGTGTCATTCTTTGCTTTCCTTTTTTAATTTTTTCCCTCATCGTATCCCACTCAGTATTTCTTATCATCCATGATTTTATTTTTGTTTTTTTTATTTTCGTGACACGGATTTCCACACAGCTAAAATTGTAATAAATTTCGGTGCTCAAGTCAACATTATCAGGGGATCTTAAATATAAATTAACTTTCACGTAGGGAACATAAGTTAGGGTTGTGATAATCAATGCACAACAACTAATATTTTATGGACCTTCTTGACATCATTTTAACATGGGGTTATTCTTTCGTACCACATTTTCATTTCGACGGAAACCATATCATGAAACTATCAGTGCCCGACACCCCCTCCCCTTCCCCCCCCAACCCCCAACGCCCCCCCCCCCCCCCCCCACCCCCCCAAAAAAAAAAAAAAAAAAAAGGCAGGGGCCGAAACGAAAGAAGTTTGCTCCAGTAAATTACGAAACCCTGGAAAATATAGCAATAGTAGATTCACATCACCCTGCATCTGATGTCTTGGCCAGTCCCTTACAACACTTCTGATTGGCTGTTGATAAGCCAATCACAGGGCTGGAAACTCCCATCAGTCTCTCGAGACAGTTCACATAGGCAGGATGTATTATGTTCCACCTCTCCTGAGGGATACGTCTTTCAAAAGTATCCCTCAGGAGTGGTGGAACATAGATCATACCTATGTGAAACTTCTATCGAGAAAAACTGAGAGTTTTCAGCTCTGTAATTGGCTTATCAATAGCCAATCAGGAGAGTCGTAAGGGACTAACCAGACATCAGATGCACGGTTGATGTGAATCTACTATAGTTGGTTAAAGCTTTTGAGGTCATCTTGACTCATCGGTTGCTTTTTCGAAGGGTAAAAAAAGTTATGAAGGTGTAGGACTCAAAAATTATTACTATATTATTATTATTATTATTATTATTATTATTTGTGGTTTTGATCCTTTGGCTCAAAAAGAATAGCTTATAATCTCCATTAACGGTATCCTGTGTAAAGCGTATTTGACCATGACTGGAAAATTTTATTCATGTAAATACAGACTACTTGATATGGATGGGTCACTATATTTTCGGTTCCACTATAAAACTTTGAGAAGGTGTAGTTCATATAACGACCACCAGCTTTCCATTTTGCTTGCAGTTACTTAAAACGTAAGAGTAAGAGACTGGAATTGATTGCTTGAAAAAAATTATCATTCTCGTATCTAATTTTCCCTTGCTCTGGTCCGACAAACAAAATCATAAAATATACCTAATCTGATTTGACAGGAGGAAGATGCTTTTCCGGTAGACCTTTGATAATGCAATGCATTTCCTCATAGGGCGCAGATTATGTGTACACAAATGGATAATAACTGTATATCCACTCCGCTGTAAGATTATGGAAGTAGGTGATACAATACCCACTTCACCTTCGACCTTCATAATTCAAGCACGGAAACTCCATGTCCCCATAGTAGAGGGTTTGTTTTGAATAGGCATCTATCCATATATCGCGTCAAGAATTCTATCTTATGTAATAGAAGTCAGCCTTAGAACACAAACATCATTATCATTATTATTGCTTTGATAAGGCTTCCATCCAATTCCCAAGGGTGGGGGGATGGGGAGGGGTGCCAAGACGGTCGGAAGGTCGAGTGAGTGCCTTTCAACTCATGAATGGCTTATTACTTCTTT
>NC_087204.1:12848035-12858035 GCF_015104395.2 Macrobrachium nipponense | reverse complement strand
GATATATATATATATATATATATATATATATATATATATATATATATATATATATATATGAACAATATGTATGTGCATATATAAATTTTATTGTAAATTATATTTCGCAAACGTCCGTATAAAAAAAAATGTTCACCTGCCATGAAAAATAATTTTCTCCTAAAAATTATTTTCATGGCCCACATTCAACGCGCCGCTGAGAATAGATGAACGCGATAGATTATTGATATTGTAATTCCAAACTTTCATATTTAGAGTTCATTCATTTTGAGATGACAAAAAATATTAAAAGTCGCCGAAATTGGAAAGAGGTCAGTCAGGACCGCGAGATATATATTGCCATAATGTTGAGAAAATGTTGATGGTAGGGATAATATAACCGTTTTTTTATTTTTTTTAGGGCTTCGTTATAAATAAGGCTTGGTGAAATTTTATGGAATACGAACATGGTGGAGTATGAATAGATAAGTCAAACGTATTTCTTCCGTTATAAACGCAGCTGGCTGTTAAGATAAATCATTCTAGAACGTTCAGTTCACCCACGAAAGTAAAGAATAGCCAGCGAAATCTATGGTCTGGAAAACTGGTGGAAGTCTAAGAAAAATCCTCTCCAGTATTGACGAATGGCAACACAATCTAAGACATAGAAGGAGAATAGTAATGCTCGATCGAACGAAGATATTTAAAATAATAATAATATAATAATAATAATAATAATAATAATATGTTTTATTAAAAGTAATTGCTGCCTCAGCTGCATTAATTTTATACAGGTTCTTCTCTATTTTTCTAATTATTGCTTTCTCATTGTTGCTTAAACTGGTGAGCAACGCACCGAAGGTTGACATATCTCAATTAGGTAGAACGATTGGATTTTATTGGTAAAAATTCCAGTCGGGGTAGTCAAATATTCGGGTATATCCCGTAGAGTTTATTACAGATAGAATTGATGTTAAATTCTATTTCTTTTCTATTCTTTTCTATTCCTTTCCGGACTTTCGTTCTGAATAAACCTCAGACATCCTCTTGGGCGGAGGTGTGTGAAGGACTGAAGTGAGAAGGTGAGGTCCAGCTGCTTATATTGCGGTGGCGCAGCGGGGGGCGTCGTGCCGCTGCCTTTTCATTGGCTCGTGGGTGGGGAGCTTCTTTTTCATTGGCTGCCTGGCTGCGGGCTCAAGCCAGCTCCCGATCGCATGCTTAGCAGGCGCGCCGATCTTCTCAGCTGCATATCATCACGCCGGGTTTCGTTTTGATTGGGTAAAGGCGGCGTGACGTCACTGCTGGTATTATGCATCGTATTAATGTCACTGCTGGTATTATCCATCGTATTAATGTCGTCTTGGATTGGGGCGTTTTCGGGCGGCGATATGGTGATGTTTGCCGTTATTGGAGTGTTTCTTCGGGTGCAGGTCGGGAGCAAAAAGGCCTCCTGTGTCGGGGGGTTTTCATGGAGGGCTTTTGTTCCTGGATGAGTAACGCCTCCAGGAGGCGCAGACGTCGAGGGTCGGGTGCTCTCCCTATTATCCTGGTGTTACGGATGATACAGTCGCGGGAGATTGTGTCACGGTGGGCGGTGAGCGTGGTTCTTGATAGCCCCTTCTTGGGCATGACAGGAGATTCTCTTCGCAAGACGATGGTAGTCATTCCAATGTACTTCCCAGGACATCCTCGGGCGGGGCATATGTATTGGTATACTACGTTCGTCTGCTTGAGGGGGTCTCCTGATGGTGGTGAGGGGTTATTTTTCATGATAAGGTCTTTTGTTTTACGGTTTTTGTAGTATATTATAAGGTCCACTATCTTGCCTTCTTCAATGGGGAGGATGTTTTCCTTAATGATCTTCTTCATCGCCTTCTCCTCCTCGCGGTATTGAGAGTGCATGAAGGCCTTATAATATATCGTGATGTTCTCGGTGGGGCGGGGTCGTGGGTCTTGTTCCTCATTCGAGTACCATCTTTCGAGGGCGGTACGCACTTCTCGATTGATGAGCTTATTGGAATACCCGTTATTCACGAGCATCTGTGAAGCTCTATCAAGCTCGAGGTGTGTGTCCTGCCAGGTGGAACAATGGAGAGGGCCCTTTTCACAAAGGCCCTGACAGTAGTGTTCTTAAACCTGTCTGGACACTCGCTATCCCCCGTTGAGGCACATTCCTAAATTAGGTTTCTTCGTGTAGACAGAAGTGCGGAGACCGTCTTCTGTCTTCGTTATAAGGACGTCGAGGAAGGGGAGCCGATCGTTGGTGCTAAAACTCGACTGTATGTTTAGCACGCTGCATTGCTGGAATCGGTGACGTAGGGATTCTACCTCATCCTCGGTGTCGACATGCACGAAGATATCGTCTATGTAACGGGCGTATTTGCGGGGGTGCTGGCTCTGGGCGAAGACCCTCTCTTCTACGGTGCCCATATAGAAGTTGGCAAAAAGGACTCCCAGAGGAGAGCCCATGGCAACGCCATCTTTCTCACTTCAGTCCTTCACACACCTCCGCCCAAGAGGATGCCTGAGGTTTATTCAGACGAAACGTCCGGAAAGGAATAGAAAGAATAGAAAAGAAATAGAATTTAACATCAATTCTATCTGTAATAAACTCTACGGGATATACCCGAAAATTTGACTACCCCGACTGAAATTTTTACCAATAAAATCCAATCGTTCTACCTAATTGAGATATTGTCAACCTTCGGTGCGTTTGCTCACCAGTTAAGCAACAATGAGAAAGCAATAATTAGAAAAATAGAGAAGAACCTGTATAAAATTAATGCAGCTGAGGCAGCAATTACTTTTAATAAAACATGTTTAAAAGAGGGTTTACTTCCAGCATACAATAATAATAATAATAATAATAAAAACAAATCTGGGTTGTTTGTTGCCCATCTTGCTTTGAGTCTTCTGCCAAAAGAAAACTATTGAGATACTTTTGTCTGTCCGTCCGCAGTTTTTCTTTCCGGCCTCAGATCTCAAAAACTACTGATCCTAGAGGGTTGCAAAAATTGGCATTTGTTATCATCCCACCCTCCAATCATCAAACATACAAAATTGCAGCCCTCTAGCCTCAGTATCATTATTTAAGGTTAAACTTAGCCTTGATCGTGCTTCTGGCAACGCACCAGCACAGGGCACCTCAACCCACTGAGAATTTCATGGGCTGCAGCTCAGCATCATTATACCGAGACCATCGAAAGATAAATCCATTTTCGGTGGCCTTGATTATACGATGTACTGAAAACTCGATTGCGCCGAAGCATTATTTTACTTGTTTCTTTTAGCTGTAAGTTCCTATTTAGCAATTGAGGGGATCTCCGATGATTTTGAGAGAGAGAGAGAGAGAGAGAGAGAGAGAGAGAGAGAGAGAGAGAGAGAGAGAGAGGATATCTGACGAACAGTCTAATGAGTTAAAATCACTTAGTAAAACTAATCAATAACCTAAAAAAGCAGTTTCCTCACTTCGTTCTTCATTACTTTGAAAGAACTGAAAAAAACAATTAATAGATAAATTCTCTAAGGTAAAAACTTCTTTGAAAATCAAGGCTCCTTGCGACCAGGTACCTTAATGTGATGGCTCCTCCCCCTTCCCCCCCTTTCCCCCCTTCCCCCCACACGCCCCAGGGGTCCCTCTCTATTCGATTTTTTCCTTCACAACTTTTGAATCTACGTTGATTACCTCGAGCGCTGTAAGAAGTTACACGCCAATTTTATAAAATGTTTGAAAAATGTTTTTACAATCCAGGTTGCTGGCATGAATGTTGAAGAACATTCTCTAGCAAAGTTAGAACCCTTCAAATACTTTAAACACCAAAATGGTAAAATAATAAGGGATCTAAAACATATCCGGAATTACTTTCAAGAATGAGAAATAAATTCTGGTGATTCCAGACTCGTCCTTGATATCATCCAAGCTGGAGAAACAATTTCATTACGTTTTCCTAATGTAATTATTAAAAATATTATATGTCTTTCTATAAAAAAACTTATTTCATAAATGATTACGAAAAGTGCGGAGAATAAATTTTTATGCTGATCACTGAGTAGAACTTAAAAAAAGAAATTAAAAACAAATGATTTTTAAAGATAAAAGATTTGCATACATTGAATTTTAAGAGAGCAGAGTGTCAGTTAATCTCTACGGAGAATAAATTCTTATGCTAATCACTGAGTAGAACTAAAAAAAATTAAAAAAATATTTTTTAAGATAAAAGATTTGCATACACTGAATTTTAGAAAAAGCAGTGTCAATTAATTCCTACGGAGAATAATTTCTTATGCTAATCACTGAGTAGAACTAAATATTTTTTTTAATATTTTTGAAGAAAAAAGATTTGCATACATTGAATTTTAAGATAGCAGGGTGTCAATTAATCTCTACATTTTTCGTACTCTATAAACGTGAAGTGGAAATGTTCTGTAGCTTGCCACTACTATTGCAATATGACAAGGGAGTTTTTGTTCGTTAAAAGTGTTTGCTACAACAATTGCAATATGACAGGTAGTACATTCATAGAGAATTAGTGTGTTGTATTCTAGCAAAGCGAATACGAAAATACACACTGCGTAACCCACCTGTGAACGATTGTGTCAGTATCTACCGAGATTATATATATATATATATATATATATAGATATATATATATATATATATATATATATATATATATATATATATATATATATATATACATATGATATATATATATATATATATATATATATATATATATATATATGTATATATATATATATCACGTATGTTTCATAATCTAATCCAAGCAATGGAAAGGTACCTTCCTACATAGATAAATTATTGTATGCATCTTAACAAAACATTTCACCCCTTCATCTGCAGCGTCCTCTCGACCCCAAGGAAATCCTATATAGCAGAAATCCTGAATAGCAGGACAGGAGATATATATATCAGGGGACGAACTTGTATAGCTTTCACCCCCCTTTTTTCATTTTGTTTTTGCAGTTTATGCCATTTTATGGACCTAGTTATAACGATGATAAAAGAGGTTTTCTTCGTAGTTCGATCTTTTTATCTCAATTTGCTATACGATTTCTTATTCAAACTATCTCTCTCTCTCTCTCTCTCTCTCTCTCTCTCTCTCTCTCTCTCTCTCTCTCTCTCTCTCTGTCTTGTTCTTAGTCACCTAATTCCTTACACAAAAAACGTTGAATCGTTTAGCGTAGTAAAAAAATGGATTTACAAAATTCAAATTCATGGAGGTTTTCTACATATATCCCCTTTTCAAGGAACTAGTGGATAAGAAGTGTGGATACAACATAAATTGCTTTGTTTTACGGATAATTAGAAAGTGAAGACTACTATAGCAGTTGTTTCTGTGAGCTGTCCTTATCTTAAGAGGTAAAAGAAAAAAAAATAGTACATGTGTATGCGTGAAGATGCGAATTGCAAATCATTCTTTAGCACTCCAGTCCACTTGAAACAAAAACCATATGTTTGTATTTTAAATTGTTATGTATATGAATTTAATTATGCTATTGACCAAAGATATTTCCTTTACCAACAGGTCAAGAGAAGCTCATATGTCGGCGAGATTGTTAGGCTAAGCAAAACTGAAGGAATCGCTAACAATACTAAGACATTTGCTACTCTCCTTCTGGGATAGAAACTTCACTACATGTACCGATAGAAAGGTAAGCTATTGTTGAAGGATTTTAACAGCTTTTCATTTTACTTTTAGAGTTGTTTTATTAATTATTTTATAGCATATCTTCCTGGTGTCCCTCGCGCGTATAGGATTAAATAACATCTACATAAATAGCTCATTATCCTTATCGCAAGATTACTTACGGGTGAATTTATCACACTATATTTTCTGTGATTCCAGTGCATCATGGCATCACATCTTCATTTTTCATTAATATTCGTATTTATCATAAATCATATGAGTGCCTCTTATTTTTACGAAGCGTCCGATTTCCAGGCCATAATCCAACGAATATGTTTATCATTATAACGGATAACATCACGTCGCTCAAAAAATGTTTTTTTTGATTTACAACCTAATGCCTAAAATGTTAATTTAGACGAAATTTATTGGAATGGTAAGCATAAGGTTTTCCGAATGAAAACATACAGAAAGGCCATATATTCCGTATTTAAGGATTAATGTGAAAAAAAAAAATCTAGATTGCTTCAATACCATTACTTCAACAAGTTACTTTCCATAACGTAAGATTCAGTTATTTAAAATTTATTAGAATAATAAACATAAGGTTTTCCGAATGAAAACATACAGAAAGGCCACATATTCCGTATTTAGAAATTGTGAAAAAAATCTAGATTGCTTTATTACCGTTATTTTAACAAGTTACTTTCAATAATGAAAATTTAGTGCTTTACTTAAGCCGGGGAGTACTTCCAGGTATTCAACTCATAGCTGAGTCTGGACGCATACTTCCAATCACGAATTTTTTTTTGACCGAGCTAATAACCCGATTCCGCGCTTGTAGCCCGTGTTGCCAATCCGTGCCTTCACGTGTTCTAAAAAAGAATAAAAAAATTCAGGTGAATATTTTTTCACATATGAATTGTCGAAGTAAAACTCTATGTTATTCCAGATTCGTAATCGAGGTACTCCAAAAGTGGACACTGTTTCTCACCACTGGGAATAGAAACGGGAAAATCGCCAGGGTCACTTACAGATTGTGAGTTTGCACCGTTTTTCATTCTGGTTCTTTTTTTTGTTTTTTTTTTTTTTTTTTTTTTTTAATTTATTTCAGGGCGATGATTTTTTATCTTTTGTTGTTCAAGTAGTTCAGTTGGAATAAATGACCGTTAGCTAGTAATATCCCTGGTTGTGTCAAATGAGTGTCCAGTTATGTTTTATTAAAAATAAAAAGCCATTGATACAGGGTTTTGTATTTATACATACAATTTTTTATTACGGGAGTGGGGAGGGCGGAGGGAGTTTAGGGTATGGCAGTGTAAAGCTCTTCTTGTTTATTCCCGAACTATTTCTTTGAAAGTCTGGTGAAGGTTTTGTTTAAGTATCGGTGACTTTGAATTTTTCTAAATGTGCTGGACATTTTGTAACTGAATTAGTTTTTTTCACAAAATTCCGTTTGTTCATCTGTTGTTTCATATTTAATTAAAGATATTACAAGCTATTATACAACTGTTCAATATTTAACTAAAGATATTACCCATTATTATTTCTGTTCTGATTCTTTCACAAAAATACGTAACATTCACGCCTTTTTGTTCTTTTTTATTACTGAAGTTGCTTTAGAAATTAAACCTATATACTAATGATCACGCGCCAAACTCATTTCAAGTGTTATATTTATTTGCGACAAACACTAAATCGAAAAAGTAAACTGGCAGTTGCTAAAATGCTCGTTCGATCACTCGTATTTGCAAAGGATTATTTTTTTACATTTTCTCCTGTTAAGCAACACTGATTCACACTCAAGTGCAGACCAAAAAATAAAATAAAAATAATAAATAAATAAATGAAATAGATAAATAGATAAATAAATTAATTTAAATGAAACGAAAGAACTTAGGAACTCGAAATTATTTCATATTCAAGGCAGGAAGTCAGCACGAACAACAATAATCCATTAAAACAATGAGGATTTACACTGTAAAAAATTATTCATTAAGCTGAAATACTTTTTAAAAAATTGTTTATTAAAGAATTTTAAAAAGGGTTGGATCCGTAAAAAGTCATTATTTTTCTGACTATAATGAAGGAAAGTATATAATGTTCTCCACAAATCCCATCAGAGAATCGTCAAGCCAAGTTTTCGAGCGAGAATTAAAAAACAAAGAAAATAAAAAGTTTATTATCAACACACCCATTTTATGTCAATAACATTTTAGTTCGAGCATCTTTATTTTTATTTATTTATTTATTTGTTTGTTTGTTTTATTTATATATATTTTTATTTATTATATATATATTTTTTAAATTACAGACGTATTGAATGATAACAGGAATGAATTTCATATTATCCAGCTTGCACTATCGAACTAAGAAAATAAAAAATAAAAAAGATAAAATAAAAATAAGATAAAATTTAGTTCAGCGCCGACAAATTTACACATGTTACCTATGAGACTTCCGTCCACTGAAAAAAAAAAATCCATTAAAAGCATCGAAGAGAAAGTGAGAGTAACAAAAAACTATTTATTGCCCTCGTTTTACAGCTGTGGTAAACATACGACAATTGCACAAAACACGCACAGAACATTGCGTTCAGGGTGGAAAATATTTACACGAGAACATTTATAAAATACGACAGAAATAATACTAATAAAAATAAAACTCCGCGTGGCGGGCAGAATTCCAAATGACGAAATGTTTGAAATAGCAACACGTCACTCGAGCGAGAGGCGTGAAGAGTTATTTCTTCATTGTTGCTCGAAATAGCACAGCATATAGATGTAGGAAGGTTAGAATTTCTCTCACACCCTCGGTTACAATGTTTTGGGGAAGTCTTTGCTACTGTGAATAGACAGTATACGTTGGCTATTGTATATTTGGTAAGAAACAATGTCTTCTGTGGGACTGACTGACAAAAGCAACAACGATGACTTTTTTTTTTCTCTCTCTGCTGAGAAAGTTGTGGTGTGTTTCATGAAGTGTAAAGTCCTCTCTCTCTCTCTCTCTCTCTCTCTCTCTCTCTCTCTCTCTCTCTCAGAATATTCCAAATTAAATTGTTGGCATATAACAAAGATACCGGCTTCTGATAACGATATAACTAATATCAATATTTTCTTACTATTATAATAAACATAAGGTCTTACGAGTATTCAAAGCCATATGAGTTTTCTTAATGGTTTTGTATCGCTAAGGCTTTGCGACCCGTTACCTAACGCTTTAGATAAGAAAGTTAAAAAAAGAAAAATCTATTTTTTCGTGTATATGAAATGCATAATTTTTATTCAGATATTCTAGTTCTGACTTTTATAGTTTCTTTTTTTTTTTTTTGACAACCTGCACATTTTTCTAGATTTATTCATGTCTCTCTCTCTCTCTCTCTCTCTCTCTCTCTCTCTCTCTCTCGTTTCATATTCTTTGCCATATATTTATAAGCAGTCTTGATTGTTATACGCAAATATTTTAGGATGGGCTACGATTGAAGCCATGACACAAGATATAAAGGTAACTGACATTGAAGATGAGTTCTAGCTAGAAATTAGTTCTTCGTGAGAGAGAGAGAGAGAGAGAGAGAGAGAGAGAGAGAGAGAGAGAGAGAGAGAGAGAGAGAGAGAGTCGTGAAAAATAATCTAGAAAAAAAGAGCAGTTTGTCAAATAAATAATTTCCTCAAAATTAAAAGCACTGGCTAGAATATCTGAATAAAAATGATGTATTGAAAAAAAAAATTCCTGGCTAAACTCCTGGAAAATTTTTGAGAGAAATACTTGATCTGAGAGAAATGATTTCGCTGGAAAGGTTTTTGGAAGCCATTGAGCTTAAATGACCTTTCTATATTCTTGTCATTTGAACTTCGCCATTTTGTTATTAATAAATTTATGTTTATGAAATAGAACATCCAGGAACGGGGCCAATGTCGCTAAATTATTGGGTCATTTCAGAAATATTTGCGTTTGATGAAAATAGACGTATAATCTATATTTTCATACAAAAACATTAACAAATCAAAATTTAATTGCCGGTCATGTATAAAGTAAAATTAAGTTAGTCTTTTACAAGGAAATTGAAGGCATATGGACGATTTGGAACCTGTGCGTTTTTTCAGTTAAATTCTTAGGGTTCTCGTGGGCGACAGACCAAGACAATTCCTATCATAAAAACCGCAATTAGATATATATTTGATTTTGAGTGATCTGCATACGTAGGTCGAGGCATAAAAGCAGTCATTTTATCTACAGGCGCGATATGGTAATATTAAGGCGATATTCAAATTAAAGCCTAAACAGAGAAAGATGTTAGGAAAAGATCTTTGGTGATTCGACATGATCATGAAAAAGAACTTTGCTGATTCTAAATGAAAAAGATGAGAGTA
>NC_087204.1:12818035-12843035 GCF_015104395.2 Macrobrachium nipponense | reverse complement strand
AGCTAACTTTGTAATTTAAACAGTAGGTAATATAAAATATCCTACCAGGAAAATACTGCAACGTAAGTGATTAGATATAACAGCAGTCGGATGTGTATACCTTATCGGTGGGTTGCAATTATTTGTAAGGGCGTCTTTTCAAATGTCTTATAATCTGTTTATCGTGTAATCATAATTTAAGAGCTTTGGAACTCAGTTGATTTAGTGTGCATATATATATCTATATATATATATATATATATATATATATACTATATATATATATATACTATATATCATATATATATACTTTTTTAATATATACTTACTGTATATATATAGTATATATATATATATATATGATATAGATAGATATAGACTATATATATACATATAGATATATATATATACTAATATCTATAATATATATCTATATATATATATAATATATATCTATATATTTACTGTGCATATATATATATATATATATATATATATATATATATATATATATATATATATATATATATATATATATATATATATATATATATATATATATATATATATATATATATATATATATATATATATATATATATATACTATAAATATATATATACATATATATATATATATATACATATATATATATATATATATATATCACATATATATATATATATATATATATATATATATATATATATACATTTTACATCTTGATGTCTTTGGTTGATATCATTCGATTGCATAAAGTGAGGTCAAGTTGGTCCATCCAGCTCTCTCTCTCTCTCTCTCTCTCTCTCTCTCTCTCTCTCTCTCTCATTTCACGGAAGTGCAACTGAGATACATAGTTTCCATCACGAGGTGATTTTGACAAGAATGCCAACACGCGCCTCTTCGTAAGTGACACGGTGCAGTCGTGACCCTCTCCAGTGGAAGGACCATTTCATTAGGACGTAAATTCGTCTACACTTTCTGGCTTTCATCTTTCTGGATTTCATCTTTCTGGCTTTCATCTTTCTGGCTTTCATCTTTCTGGCTTTCATCTTTCTGGCTTTCATCTTTCTGGCTTTCATCTTTCTGGATTTCATTCTTCTGGCTTTCATGAAATCATATTGTTCAACAGGAAGTGTAGACAACATTTGTATCTACATTACAGTTTTTGCTTTTGGAACCAATTCCTCCCAAAGAGATGAGTGTTACCTTTGAAAGGTATTACCATCTGGTCTCCACGGGCTGCTCTATAAGCAAGAACCCATGCTGGCATAAGGCCAGCTTAATATAAAAAACAGCATCAAAATCGGGTCTCCTGAGAGTAGCAGAGTTAACAACCGCTTTGTACTTCCTAACTGGTCATAAAAGGGGTCCTTTTGTCTCTGAAACAGTGGTATGAAAGACGCACTATAATGGCGAAGACATAGTAATCTTCACGTGCGGGGTACTTTCGGCTGCCCTTTTACGTGCCCAGGGTACGAAGAGAACTATTATAACCGTGGAAAGCTGTTGCAAATGGTAATAGATGGCTAGATGATGATATACTTTGGCTAAGGCCCCACCGAATCCGTCGCGGCGCGTCGCGCGCGTCCAACACGGCTACGCGTTTTTGTGCGTTTCGATCAACTGTCATAGTTCAAACACGAGTGGCCCCACACGGCGAACATGAGCGTGCCTGGCGTCAGGTGCGTTACCGGACTGGACGCACAAGGAACAAAACATTTTGTTTTTAGCCGCACGTGGACGTGCGTCTCCGAGCTGGGGTCCGCATGAAGGAAGAAATTGTGGTAGACCTACAACAACCTGCATTTGAACCACCTGCCCAACTTTGAGTTATAATCAAATGTGATGATTTTGTGGTTATGATAAAGGATTAAAGTATTTTTTTATTATATTCTAATGGATACATTTATGTAAATATCTTTGTTTCAGAAGTTCCTGTATCAAAGTGTTCAGCTCACACACAATTCTACGTATCTTAATTTTTGTATTAAATAAAATAAAGTGTAACTACAAATTTCGAAATCAGTAATCCTTCCCTCAGAGTTACTACAAGTTTCTTACGTTGATACGGATCTTCTGTAATTGGTATCAAATTTTGATATTCGAGATATAATGCCCTCGTCAAAGGTTTTCGGCGGCATCCGACAATATTAAAAAAAAACTTGTCTGGACGCTATCGTAACTTACGAAAGAGTTTTGCATATTCTCCACTCTTCTAAAGTTATGTCATAAGTCCAGAATTTCCTACTGTTCAATCCCTCTAATTTGGTTGACAGCACCGAGTCTGAGGAAAACCTCGCGCGCGCGCCCTTCATAATGGCAAGTACTGCTGAAGTTTGAATTGTCCGTCTTATAACCGTTACTCGTTTGTCTGTTGGGCCACACGCGCAGACGACAGACACGCTTGTAGACGGATAGCCGTGCTGGATGCACGCGATGCGCCGCAACGGATTCAGTGGGGCCTTACCTTCTTGTGTCATCGTCTTGTGCTGGGATATCACGCTGCTATCCGCTTGAGCTAACCTTGTCTTGTCATTTTATCATATGCCAGGGAGTTTTTTTTTTTTTTTTTTTTTTTTTGCAGTATGAAAACATTTCATTTGTCAAAAAATTCATTCTTTTATATTCTTACGGAATTGTCTTCATGAATGATTTTAGCATATGTCTAGGAGCTTTTATTTATTTATTTATTTATTTTTTCCGTATGAAAATATTTCATTTGTCCAATAAAAATAATTCGTCCATATTCGTACGGAATTGTCTTCTTAAATGATTTGGTGGCCAATAAGCTGATTTACGAAAAATAAAATTAGATACTTTGATCAAATTTGAAAGAAAGCCTTTGTTGCAGGGTACACAAAACAAAGTGGATGATTTACCTACGTTTAGTTATGCGTTAATTTATAATATTACTGACATTTAACGCAAACTGTTGAATATGCAAAAATTATAAGTAATTACCTAAATTTGGCTTCACGAAACATTGACCTCAGTATAGTTTGATCGTTCTATCTGTATTTTCATAAAAGCCTTAACTAATAATAATAATAATAATAATAATAATAATAATAATAATAATAATAATAATAATAATAATTAACGTAACTAATCAAAGTTAAATGCATGTATGAAACCAAAGCAATATTGTCGAGAACTTTTCCAGCAACTAACGTTGGAAATAAAGTTATCTGAAAATGGAGCAAAAAGAACTTGGTTTGTTCCCTGTGTAATTTTAATAACGCAGTCACACAAAATCTGTAAACTTTTGTTTATTTCAATTCGAATTTTTCTTGAGAGAATATTATCGAATATTTGTACAACTAAGTTAGTAATTATCAACACATTCACCAATTTGTATAACTAAGTTAGTCATTAAAAACCAATTCACTTATTTGTATAACTAATCAATTAAAAACAAATTTACCTATTTCTATAACTAAGTTAGTCACTAACAACAAATCCACTAATTTGTATAACTAAGTAATTAACAACAAATTAACCTATTTTTATAAGTAAGTTAGTGATTGACAACAAATTCACCTATTTGTAGAAGTAAGTTAGTCATTAACAACAAATCCACTTATTTGTATAATTAAGTTAGTCATAAACGAAAAAATTCACCTTATTTGTATAACTAAGTAATTAACAACAAATTTACCTACTTGTATATCCAAGTAATTAGCAACAAATCCACTTATTTTTATAAGTAAGTTAGTAATTAACAACAAATTCAACTATTTGTATAACTAACTTAGTAATTAACAAAGAAATCCACTTATTTGTATGACTAAGTTAGTAATTAACAACACATTCACCTATTTGTATAAATAAGTTTGTAATTAACAACAAATCCACCTATTTGTATAACTAAGTTAGTCATTAACAACAAATTCACCTTATTTATATAACTAAGTAATGAACAACAAATTCACCCATTAGTATAACTAAGTAATTAACAAGAAATTTACCTATTTGTATAACTAAGTAATTAACAAGAAATTTACCTATTTGTATAACTAAGTAATTAACAAAAAATCCACTTATTTGTATAACTAAGTTAGTAATTAACAAAATATTCACCTTATTTGTATAACTAAGTAATTAACAACAAATCCACATATTTGTATAAGTAAGTTAATAATTAACAACAAATTCACCTTTTCATAGAGATCGACTATTCAGTATTATACACAATAAAAAGGCAGATTTTGCAACATGAAGCAGATAGCTTTCCCAAAAATATCCTCTCAAGGAAAATGTCTTCGTGTTGGAAGAACCGAGAAGATCGTACCCAAAATCAAACGCTGGCGAAAGCAACGTTTATCAGTTGACAGCCGATATCAGTTCTTGTTTTGCAAGGATGGCTTCCTCCCTCTTAGCTCCTGAGGGTCGGGATTTCCTCGAAGGAGATATTCCAAAATCCTCTGATCTTCGCGGACTTAGATGCCACGCGCCTTCGGTTGCAGAGGAGACTTTTGAGGCGTTTCGTGAAATATCTTCAGCTTCCGAGAATACATTAGGTGGTTTGTTTGTCCGTCCGTCCGCCCTCAGATCTAAAAGAACCACTGAGGCTAGAGGGCTGCAAATTGGTGTTTTGATCATCCACCCTCCAATCATCCATCATACCAAATTGCAACCCTCTAAGCTTAGTAAATTATCTTTTATTTAAGGTTAAATTTAGCCATGGATCGTGCATCTGTAGTATTTCCGGAGCCATGGGACGCACACCCTCACTCTAACGCATCTGGTGAGCAACTGGAGCGCTGCGATCGTAATTTGATATATTCTTAAAACATTATACGTTGTACAGAAAACTCGATTATGCCTTGTTTCCTAAGTAATTCAGGTTCTATTGCTCATGATGGACATAAGTTTAAGTTCTTATGTTTCATATGAATCAATATTGCTATTATTCCAAGACGTCTATATTAAACACATTAGTTTAACATTGTTCCTGCAATGTTCTGTTTTAGTTTCGTCGTAATATAGTTTGTAGCAGCTGGTCTCTCTTAGTAGTATTTCATAAAGAATACTTTTTATTACGTAGTGTTAGCGAAAGACGTTAAAACGACAGCTTTTCTCTAATAATTTCAGTATAGTCTGTAAAAGGACAAATGTATACATAAGCAATTCATTGGTTGGAAGATCCCATTATGGCAGAAGCGCCTCAGTGGCGTGATCAGTATGGTCTTAGCCTGCCACCTCGGTGGCCACGAGTTTGATTCTCGGGCATTCCATTGAGGTGTGAGAGATGTGTATTTCTGGTGATAGAAGTTCACTCTCGCCGTGGTTCGGAAGTCACGTAAAGCCGTTGGTCCCGTTGCTGAATAACCACTGGTTCCATGCAACGTAAAAACACCATACAAACAAACCAATATGGCAGACTGGAGACGCCTCTGTTGGTTTATTCAAATTTCGAAAGGGATCATAAACAATCTTCATTTTGACGGAAGTTGTGAATAGACCAGATGATTTGGAGGAGTTTCGATGATGCAATGAAATTCATTTAGAGCCAATTTAACGGTTGAAAATCTCGGACATTAAAAAAGTCATATTTTTAACCTAGCCTTATTTGAGCCAAGTGCTCCTCTTAACCTCAGACACCTGAATGGAAAGTTGATTGAAGTTGTGTTTCAGTAAATACTCGTATGGAAACATCATCTAAGGCAACAGTAAAAGATAATAAACACTTTAGACGCCCGCATAAACCTGAATTTTAACTTTTACTCTCTCTCTTTCTCTCTCTCTCCTCTCTCTCTCTCTCTCTCGCTCTCCTCGTCTCTCCCTAGCCCTCTCTCTCTTCGCTCTCTCCAGGAGCTCTCAAGATTAACTTTAATGTAGTCAAGCAACAAAAATATTCCTTTTTATTTACCTCTTTTTCTGCACTGCAAGGCTTGCAATATTCTTTGGTGCTATGTGAGCGCTCGAGAAAAATTTGAATTACCAGCCGCCCCCCCCCCCCACCCCCCCCCCGCCCCCCCCCCCCCCCACCCACCTCTCTCTCTCTCTCTCTCTCTCTCTCTCTCTCTCTCTCTCTCTCTCTCTCATATGCAAGGAGAAAGTAGAACACAATTGCAAAATAATATTCCTGCGTATTTATGCCACATTATATATTAGCATCTGTAACTGAGGTCAAGTTCAAGTTGTATTTTTTTATTTTTGCGGGGCTGATTTCCTTTGCTTTCGTTAGTGTTCCCTTTTTGCAGATACTTTTTGTAATGAGCTCAGGTCTGTGTTTTCGTTTGAAGCTCGACTATAGGAACGTGAAGAAAACAACTTTATTTACGCGTGTACCTCTACGAAATATGCCTAAAAAACAGCGGAGGGGGAGCTGATATAACAACGCTAAAACGGTTAATTAGAATTTAGTGATGCCCGAAATTGAAGTTGGGTGGGCAAAGAATTGGTTTAAAGAGCCCTCGAACCCCTTTTTCATGTTTTAATTTAATTCAGATTATTTTCCCCCTCATATATCTGATGTACTTTCTCTCCTATTAATGCCCTTACGTTGATCTCCTATTTCGCAAGTAGATTTTAAATATAGCAATAACTACTGCTTAATTATACATAATGCAGTGTTTTACGTTCAGAAATATTCCCACCATTCTAAAGAGAGAGAGAGAAGCACTGTTACTTGCAGACGTCCCTTGCAGGCACTAATGTTTATGACAATAATTGGCTTCTGTCTGGGATCTCCAGAGATAAGTGGATGTGATTAAATGAAGGCCTGTGGGAGACGCACAGCTGGTAGAGGCTGGTCATTGATCTGTATACCCAGGTCCTGTGTATACCTTTCGGGGATGTGGTTATTCCAGGAAGAGACTGTGGTTAGGCCCACCACTCCTTATACCACAGCCAACTATTGGTGAGCCTTAGTTGCATTTGTTTAAGCGTAACCCAATGTAAGGCAACCTAATCTTTTCCTAGTCAGGACTCCAAAAAGGAAGAAAAAAATAAATAAAGATTGCTCTTAACCATAATGGAAGCGGCAGTATTTCCCCTTGAAGGCACAAAAGTTACAGGAGTCCGGGAGTTTTTTATATTTATTTTTTTTATTCCTCTCCTCTTCTCTCTCTCCTCTCTCCTCTCTACTCTCCGCTCTCATCTCTCTCTCTCCTCTCTCTCGTGCAACGCAATAGTAAACCCTTCCTCCATGGGATGTTTAGGCTACTTTATTTTATATTTTTTTCAATTTTTTTATTTAGTTTTTTGTTTGTTTTTGTTTTACTGGAAGGTTTTTTGTTCATGTACAGATAATCGTTATAGTCCCAAAATAATTCCTCTACTTCTCCAGACAAAAGGCTATGGAAATCATTATATTCTAAGACGATATAGTATCAATATTATTAACATCTTTATTGTTAACATTTTTATTCCCAGTTTCTATTATGAAATCAGTTTTTAGTTGCGTATCTTTGCCAAACTTTGAGATAAACATCCTCGTGATTTTTAATGTTTTCACTAGATACTGATCCCTCAAGGGGTTTAACCCGTTATGTATCCACCTTTGCCACGTGTTTAGTACAAGTCCGTTGATAATTACCGGAAAACCATAAACAAAAGACTACAAATTAAAGATTATAACCCCAAGAAATATTGGTCATAGTTAACAACAACCTAACCTTGCCTGGGGGTCAGTACCTAGCTATATCAATTCAGAACACTATACTTATTCTAATTATGTTCTCACTTCCATGAAAACTTGAATGTTCAATGTGTGCATTCGTGTAATATATGCAACAAGGAAATATAAATTCAGACAGGAAGACACTCAGGCTCGTATGATTATGCAAATTCATCCATGGAATAAGGCATAGATCTGTTAATGGGCTATATTGTGATTCTGAATTTATGGTGAGGAAATACTAATACAGTATATACGGTGTCTTTAGCACTTCCATGAGCTGAAATGTAAGGATATCCAAGCAGCACTTTACTCCGTTCTAATCTTGTCCGTCATGTCTTTCTCTCCCGTCCGACTTTTTCTCACTCGGGGGAGGTGGGACTTGGAGATCACGTCCTATGGCATTCTTTGTCATCTACACACGTCACCAGTCCTTCAATGACGCGGTGTGGCCAGATCTCACAACTTTATGCAATAGGAAACGAGTCCTTTAGCGGGAAATAAGATTATATCTGATAAAGCTCCGCCTTTATTGAATTCATTACCACCTTGAGTATCCATCCACTTATGGAGAGAACGTCAGACTTCAAAGACAAAGGAATGAGTAGCGGAATGAACTTGAAAATTCATTTATTGCGAAGGAGTTCGCATGGGAGGATATTTGAGATAAGTCGTCCAACAAGTCGTATACGCTTCAGCGTGCATGAATGCTTTTGAAAATGAATGAACACCAGTAGTGATTATTTATCTTAGTCACGAAGTACTCTGAATCCCATATTAGGCCTTTTTTTTAATTCTCTCTCTCTCTCGAACTCCGTAATGGTTACTTATTAATTGCATATCCTCAAATTCATAAAGTTCATCTTTCCATCTTGCCATCGAAAGTCTCAAAGCACTACTCATGAACTTCCATAGGAATTCTTGATATTCCAGGAATATCTGGTTCCAAATCTAAACTCATAATGGCATTAAAGTTAACAGTAGTATGTTTGCTTTGGATCAAGTGAAAATTCTCCGAAAATGGTCAATGAACCTATTTGTTAAGTTATCTATTGATATCTAAAGATACCCAGCTGGGGACTATTCTATATTCAGCCAAAAAAAAAAAATGAATAAAATAAAAACATATCACCCCTTAGTTAGGCCATAGTAGATTCACATCAACCGTGATTTGATGTCTAGGCCAGTCTCCTACGACGCTCCCAATTGGCTGTTGATAAGCCAATCACAGGGCTGGAAACTCTCAGTCTTTCGAGAGAGTTCACACAGGCAGAATGTACGTTCCACCTTTTTTGAAAGACGTATCCCTCAGGAGAGGTGGAACATACATCATACCCATGTGAACTCTCTAAGGAGACTGGGAGTTTCCAGCCCTGTGATTGGCTTATCAACAGTCAATCAGGAGCGTCGTAAGTGACTGGCTTAGACATCAAATACACGCTTGATGGGAATCCACTATAGTAGGTGCTAATATCTGTGCATTTTTTGTATGTGTGTGTGTGTGTTCGTGGCTGCATGGAAAAAAGACAGATACCATTTGATTGACCCAGAAGCTAATATGGAGAAGGGTTAATATTTCCTGAAGTGTTTTTGGGTCTTTCCACGACTCCTGAAGAAAAAAAAAATGACTTTGAGAACCTTATTGTGCCCAGTATGGTACTTCTTTGCCCAGATAAGCATTCTCGTAGGCGCAATATCTGTTCCAGCCCCTAAATCCGAACATAGAAAACAGGCCACATATAGTTTCTAGGGCGTCGTCGTCACCTGAGAACTTTGACATTCCTGATTTAAGATCCCCATTTAAATGTGACGAAAGGGAGAAAGAAAAGGTTTGAAAATATAACATAGGTTAAGAATTTTGACTTTTGTTTCAAATACTTCTATGTAGTTTTATTTCGTTAAGGTACGTTTCTTTTACCACCTCCTGGGGACGTTTAACAGGAGCTCTTATTGTACTGAATTAGGACGTTATTAAGAATATTACCGTGGTCAATACATTGTCATTACTTAGCAACTTCTAGCTGAAATTCAGAAGTGCAATTGAATCGTAATGTATTCTGCAGTTTCAATATTTATTTGGACTTAATCATCAATACGTCATTTCAGTGTTGGGTCTCTCTCTCTCTCTCTCTCTCTCTCTCTCTCTCTCTCTCTCTCTCTCTCTCCACAAGAGACCCATATCCTCCCTCTTTTCCGTTACTGTTTTTATTGATCGGTTCTGAACTTGTCAGTTGATCCCCAACCCTTCAGCATCTTGCAATATCTCTCTATCTTTCTCTCTTTGATCTAAGTTTCTCTATATCTTTTGAAAACCTTCTGAGTAAAACCAGCTGTAAGGTTTGGATGCGTGGTCTGTGCTATGCTTTTGTATAATTTGTAATTCATACATACATACATACATACATCATAATAATTGTATATAAACTTAAGAAAAATATTACAGCTTCTTGGACCAGGAAAACTATGGAGGCAAAAAAAAAAAGAAAAAAATCTTACCTTTCAATAAATGGCAAGGACATGCCAGCAAAGATCTGGCATAAATTTGATCTTGTTGAAATGACAATAATAATAATAATAATAATAATAACTAATAATAATAATAATAATAATAATAATAAATAATAATAACTAATAATAATAATAATAATAATAATAATAATAATGATAATAATAATAATAATAATAATAATAATAACAACAACAACAACGACAACAACAACAACAACAACAATAATAATAATAATACCTTTATTCCACAGCATTACAGTGGGTATTCTTACATTGTGCATTGGATTAAAATAAACATGAAATGTTTGTTTAAAATTTAACCTCTGCTGATTAAAGTAATTAATTATTACGTAGGATCTTGGAGCAGAATATCTTGTCTCTGTGTACGTATCACTAAGTAAAGCCATATTCAATCGATCATTATTACCCTCGAGCGAGCAAGTATGTCAGAAATGTTTTGGTTGCCAATAGAAAAGTACCTTATCAAGTTTATTTGGAATTAATCAACTAAATTCCCTTCAGACTTCAGTCAATAAACTTTTTCTTACTGCCAATAGCCTACTTTATTCAGTGACCCAAAATCTTATTTAAACTGACCAACTGGCAAATATAAAAGCTGATTGAAGACGTAAATTCCGTCTCATATTCATCGCTAAAGAAATGGAGTGCACTGGAGTTCACATTTCCATAAAAAATAATTTTCCTTTTTGTATTTACCTGGAATATAAGTCGCTTGGGGCCCCGCAAATTTACTTGCCCTAGAGGACAGGTAATCAATGGAAAAGATTTGGGCAAACTTTTTTTCAAACATCTGCTTACTTATTCCGGTTATATATTCAATTTCCGAATATGTGAACGGGGCACTAGGCTGAGAGTTGGGCTGGCTGGTGCCTTAAGGTCTTTTTCGTAAAGTTATTCTGATTTTTAGTAGCTTTTTTTTTTTTGGACTGTTCAGCTAGTTATGGGTATATAACAATTTGTATAGCAAAGAAAATACGTTGCATTGCTGTATTTGTATAACTAAGAAAATACTTTGCATTGCTGTATTTGTATAACAAAGAAAATACGTTGCATTGCTGTATTTGTATAACAAAGAAAATACGTTGCATTGCTGTATTTGTATAACAAAGAAAATACGTTTGCATTGCTGTATTTTGTATAACAAAGAAAATACGTTGCATTGCTGTATTTTGTATAACAAAATACGTTGCATTACTGAGCAAAGAGTGAGTTTTTGGTTTGATTTCCATACCTATTTCCATAGTTTATGATTCCAATCGTATTTTAGTTTATTGTGAAATACTTATTTTCTCATTCTATGATCCCAAAAGTATTTAGTTTATAGGGAAACTTATTGCTATGGGAATACTCACCAGTTTCATCTTTCTCTTTCCTTATTACAATAAGACTTATATAACATTTTTCAATATTCGCCATTAGCTATTCCAGGACGATAGAAAGGACATACGTGCATGCGCCTAACGTTATAGCTCAGTAAAAACGTAAATTTGAAATTTCAGAAACAAAAATAGAACAATATGGGCAAAATTAAATCGGTCTAACTATAAATGCTCTGGTCTATGTTTATTATTATTATTATTAGTTATTATTATTATTATTATTATTTTATTATTATTATTATTATTATACTTATTATTATTATTGATAAACTTAAACTAAATAATATTCTGAAATTAAAGCTTGAAAAACTTGAAGCAATAGACATGTTAAATGAGTCGAAAAACATTTATCGAAATCGACCTATGTAATGTTAAAGAAAAAAAAAATTAATGAACGACTCTATTGAAGTAATGAATCGTCATCACATCTCATTCATTAAAAACCTTTTTTTTTTTTTTTTACTTTTTCAAAGAATCTTCTATAACTAAGACAAATGAAAAGCAAACGGTGCCGGTTTCCATCAGTATTCGAATATAAACAATTCCACAAAGGTCCGGATAGCTGACGTAAAATATTTATAGTTATTCTGTTTTTTATAATAAAGCGTAGAGAGAGAGAGAGAGAGAGAGGAGAGAGAGAGAGAGAGAAGAGAGGCTGTTTACACAATATTCATAGCATAGGAGATACGTAGATGGAGTAGCGAAAAACAAGATAGTTGGCCTGCCACCTCGGTGGCCACGAGTTCGATTCTCGGGCATTCCACTGAGGGGTCAGAGATGTGTATTTCTGGTGATAGCAGTTCACTCTCGACGTGGTTCGGAAGTCATCACGTTGCTGAATAATCTATGGTTCCATGCAACATAAAAACACCATACAACAAACAAACAAACAAAAACAAGATAGTGATCATTAGGGCGCTAATGGTGATAAACTATAAAGAGGGTAATGAAACAGGCCAGAAGTAATGTACTCCTTTATCATTACCAGAAACAACACTTGAATTGTGTCACTTAAATATAAGCCGTTTTAAATTCTTCTTGCCCTGAGGTTTTAGCGCAGAAAGTGAGATGCAACGTGAATCCATGATTTGCAAATGAAAGGACATCCAGCAATACAAAAAAAAACAAACTATCTAATTCAAAAGTATAGTTTGTTGTCGTCGATCGAAACTCTAATACACACATATTTGCCGGAGAAAAGCCAATCATTACATGGTCATTTGAATTCGCATAAAAGGAGTAGTTGAGATTTTGGCAATAAAGCTACCCTAGGATGTATACGAGTAAAGATACCCAAGGACTTCATACGCGTAAGAATGCTTTTATAGCAAATAACAGGTTAGTTCTGGGTAACAGACATTATTGCGTCGAAAGGTTTGGAATTTTTAATAATTAACGAACAATTAAGTTTGTTTGAATTAGTTTATGGGGAACACGCACAGTAGGATATATTGGAAGACTACATTTTTGAGTTGCCATGAAATCTTTATTTGAATTTGAAATTATATGATGAATGCAAAAGAAAGCAAATAATTCGTATGTTGATCATGACAGTTTTTTCATGTTGATTGCCATGTATTTAGAAGCTACCAGACCTTTTGGCGTAGACGAGGTAGCCATCCCCATCTGTTCTCAATGAAATGTATTGAAAGAAGGCCTTACCTTCTTACTATAATTAAGAATTCATTATGCCCATTATTATGGTCATAATGTCTGTCCGTCCGTCTGCCATTCAATCACGGCCAAACGGCTGGTCCGATGGTCATGAAACTTGGCAGGGTTATGGTAGGGATCCCTAAGATGGTTTATAATGAGGTTTCATTCTACCTGCCCCGCAGGCCTGCTCCGAAGGGGGTGGGGGTGAGAAGGGATTCCCTGAAACGGAGCTGGTTCTGCCCGTGAAACGAGGCTGGTTATGCCGGTAGACTTAGTTACTTTACGAATTTTCAAACATAATTTCTGTTTACATATGTTTGGCAGTATTTTGTTATTCAACAATGATTTTTATTTCGGTTCGAGGATAAACGAACTGGAAAAACCTCCTTCTTTATCGGATAAGAGATAATGCTTTTTGAAGACGAAATACTACAAGCACCTGGGACCGAGGAAGAAGAGGCTATCCTCCGACACAAGACGGCGGGGATTAACATCCAATTTTAAAATATGACGAAAGTTTCTTGGATCTAATCCGGAAAGTCTAAACATATCAGCTTTTGAAGTCCTAAGTTGCCCAAAGAGATTGAAACTGTTCTTTTCTTTATTCTGTTTTACTTCGAAGAATGATTTTGTGATTTTCACGTCTAACATTTCATCTCTGACAGACACCGACTTTGTGATGATAACCTTTGACCTTTATTTTTTGCTTATGTAGAATGATATAATCACGACTCGTAATATCGAATTAAAATGAAAAAAGATAATTTTTGCTACAGGAAAAAACATTTTAATTCATAACAATAGAAAGACGTAAATATACTGACTTCAACAATAGCAAAATACACCCTAGACAACCATTCATTTTGGATATTTCACCAAAACAGACCTTGATGAACTAACATATTGATCTTACCTTATCAGACTGACTACCGTGACGAAATTGTCAAAATTTATAGATACTGGGGTTAAGTTCCTTCAATATCGACCGTTATTGATGACAACATTGGAAATTAAAAGCAGCAGTCTGCTCAGTTAAGTTTTTTTTTTTTCTACATGTAGTTTCAATTGTCTTTGAAAAGACAAGGAGATGGATGTCATCGTGAATGATAAGTACTTTTGCCCCATAGTTGATTTAGTAAGTATCAAAATATGACTGAAAAGGCGGTAGAGAGAGGAGAGAGAGAGAGAGGATAGAGAGAGAGAGAGAGAGAGGAGGAGAGGAGAGAGAGAGAGAGATGAGAGAGAGAGAGGGGTAAACGTACTAAAACGCCACCATAGTTTAAGCCAACATCTTGCAGTTCCGAGAAACTCAAAAGTTCAGTTGTGTCGAGACAAAATTGAGTTTCTTGAGTACCTAGCGAAAGAGGCTACGGACTGCTCGTCTATTGACTTACGCGAAACCAAGATTGACAACAGGAAGGGGAGGTGGGAGAGTGAGACGTTTTGGATGTGAAACTTCCAAAATGCGAAACAATAAAAGGCTAATATCTCTATTTTCAAAACCGAAGTGAACTGCAGTAAAAATGGCCGTGTACTTGACATCGCGGATGTCTACCTAAGCTGAATCAATCTGCTGGCTTGATATACGTCGTCCACTGAAGTATTTTACTGGTCAAATGAACCTGAGTCCCGTTTCACACACCATACCCCTGTGGGGGTCCCACAGGGTCCCACAGGGTCCCACAGGGATCCATACACCTCCATCTTACCAGGCCGGCTCATCTCCTAACGACGTGTCTTCTGTACATATTATCATTCATATTAATGTTAAATTGAATGTGTCATTATTACCGCATGTTTTTGGTTTTAATATTGAATCTATTTTTTATGTATTTCTTTATATAATGTCAAAATGCTGATTTTCATCATAAACAAATCAACATCATTTCGTTGAAAATGAATACAGACTAAAGACTCAATATTTTATTATTCTGTAGTGCAATTTGGCAGTTCACAATGTCTAAGTACATTGAACACTTCATGACGAGCAATCTGTAGTACAAATAAAGAAAATGCCTCTATTTTGACACATATTATCATCTATATTAGAATATATTAATTGCAAAACAGCAGGTCATTTAAGAGATCTTTCTTAATGGTTTGCTATTTATATAATGTATTTCACTCTATGACAATTTTGAGTTCGTTGACTGCGACTAGAGATTCACGCAGAAAATACTTAATTTATCTATACTCTTCATTTAATTCTATGTTAAGGAATAATTAGTGTGAAACAGTTTGCCTACTTGCAGGATACATTTGCCTAACTTGTTGCATCACTTAATATCACAAAGGAAAAAAATCTGGATACTGATTGGACTAAAAGTTCTCCCGTACGATTTTCGTCCATTTCGAAAGGTTAAAATTCATCCTTGGTCTAATTTTCTTCTTGCCTGCATTACAATGACGTCATCAGTCGCTACCTCGTGGATGAACTAAGAAACTATAATTTCACGTTCAATGAACTTTGACTAAAAATATCCTATCAACGAAAAAGGCACGTAATTCGTATTTATTTAGAAAAGGCAGATTCTAATTCATGCATCAAAGATGCTTACTAATTTGGCATTTCCCTAAACTACAAGAATTACCACGACAATATAAAATGTGTTTTTATGACATTAGCGTCCAGTAATATCTGACACTGAATGTAAAAAAAAAGGGGGGGGGACTATAATCACGATTATGTTGTTACCTGCAGTAACGTCATTTAAGATAGAAAAATGAGGCTACTTGAAATGTCATCTCGAGGGCTTCAAGGTTGGCTATTCTGACTGAAAAACGGGCGCCATGTTGAATTCCAGATTTCCTTCTCCAGTTGATCTGTGACCGTCTGGGACTACGCGTGTATTTCTGGACCGTCAACGGGCCACAAAACTCACAAAAAGTGCCGGCGTTGGACGTTCTTAGATGTAGCCTTAGGACTTCAAGCCTGTATGCCAGGTAAGGTTAGACAAATCCATATAAGGTGAAATCACGCTGGCCTTTATGGCATAAACAAGAAGTTATAACAGAAGGCATGCGAATTCAATTGTTCAAGAATTTTATATGAAGTAGCCTTTATGGCATAAGCAAGAAGTTATAATAACAGGCATACGAATTCAAATGTTCAAGAATTCTATATGAAGTTCTCTACGCTCTTCTCGAGATCCTTTATCTGGTAGACTGGACATGTTGTATGCTGTCATTTAGGAAACTCAGAGTATTATCGCTTTTTTTAAACGGTTGGCGCTGCTAGAGATATTTAATAAGATTTCTGTTGGAGATACTTGGCTTCTGAGCTCTTGGATACTGTGTTCTTCAAGCGGCTTGTTACCCTTATTGTTTCAAGTCTTTTACAATTTAGTGAAATTCTTGTGGTTGGTTGTCATGTAGTACTTGGAGCAGAGATAGTATGGACCTTTGAACTTGTTTTTGTCATTTTATAGTTTTATTAACCCACGAAATGCCGAGTCTCATGTTTCATTAACCCACGAAATGCCGAGTCTTTAATTAATGATAATCTATTAATACGAGCGTTTGTACCTAATAAAAGTAAATGATCATACCGTACCTAATTTGAAAAGCGTCTGAGTACTTTTCAAAGCATCACCTCTGTTCACTTAGCATCAGTAAGCAATCATTACAGCCAGTTACGTGACATGATGTATGATTTTGTTTTACAGTACTTGCAAATCACATAACATTTGCAGTTTTACTGCCAGTGTGACGACCGTTATGAAAGGTCATTAATTGCATGAAGTAGACAAAAGCGGAGATGTTATAATTAAAAAAAGTATGGTAATTTTAGGCAATAACCCCGCACGGACTGCAAGGAAAAGTCCTAACGTATTTCGCTGTGTTTAGTACTAACCCCTGGGGTTTAATTACAGTCGACCCACCAAAAATAACGGTAATTCTTAATAAGCAACTCACATACTAGAAACTGTAATTTTCAAAGAAATATCCGACGAGGATTTATTACCTAGATCTACCATAATTATTAATTATTAACAGCAAAATTATAAGCTGATAGTAAGGTCGTCCAGTAAGTGGCGTTGTCTGAATTTGGTTAATCCAAAGGAACGTTAGTTTTCATTGATACAACTTAAGATAAGTATTTAAGCTGTACTATGATCTGAGCGCGAATGGTGATGTACAATTGAGTGCGAATGGTTAAGAAGTCTCTCTCTCTCTCTCTCTCTCTCTCTCTCCATATTCAGAAACGATGAATAAAAAAAAAAACCCTAGTTAAAATCAAGTTGTTGCAAAACCAATACTGAAAGCACTATTTTAGGCTTTTATTTACCCCCACCGTCCCACTCAAAAGCAGAAACCAAGGTCTATAGAGATACATAGACCTTGGCAAAAATTTTATGCTTTCTAATAAAACAAGATCGGCTCTGTAATAATTTAATTGCTTCATGGTGCGGCTTACTCAAAAGGCTTTTATGCAAGTTCTATGGTCTTAGGTTCAATTTTGATCATGAGTATCACATAAGCAATCTTGTTTTTGTATATATTTTTCTACTGCGTTCCTTCCTTGGATAACCGATTAGATTTTACTAAGCTGATATATTCTTTTGTTATTCCAGGGATTGCAAACGAGGATGATCTTTGGAAACTTTTAGTCACCTGATAAGTGACTGATGGTATCCAAAGCATATCCGTTGTATCCTTGATATGGGTAGCTTGGGCTCCTCACTGGAATGACGCATAAGTTGAAAGCAGCTAAAGCAGTTAGCGAGGCTATTGAAAATAACCAATCCCACGTCAGTTACATCAGGTAAGACATGAATGCGGGCTCAATGTGCAATCTAGTCCATACAGTTCGAAACATTAGACCATTTTGCTGCAGTGACTTATAAACGTGAATTGTAAATGGCAGATAGTAGTATTTATTAATAGGTATCTATAATTTTAATGATCCCATGGATTCCTTTACTGTTATCAAACAAGCAGTCTGCTTTTGTCCAATTTTTTGCCACTCAATTTGTTTCTTGAATTAACTTCTATTTTCCTTCATTCCAGGGAATGAAAAATTAAAAATCTTGAAAATTAGGCTGGACATCGGAAACCCAGATTTCCTGCTAAGAAATCGTGTTCTTCATAATTCTGCTGACACTGATGAAATGACCCCGCTCTCGAAAATGTGTAGGATGGAATGTAAAATGTTCCCTTACATTTTACTACAGCTGGGGTATTCTAATGGCTAGGGCAGTTGGTGAACATTCTGATTGGTATACCAATCCAACATCAATTCCTGCAGGTAAGTTTTAATGCACGAAAAATGTGCAATGCAACCCACACCATTGTGTATAGATTCGATTGCACTAGGTCGTAGAATTAAGGTGTCACTGGTAGGAAGTGGTGCTCATCAGTCATCACCCAAATTTAGAGGGAAATTAAACTCAATTCATAACTCCAACCAACATCATTAGACTCAAGTTTACATATTAATTAATGACTTTTTTTTTTCTGTATATCAAATGCTTCTGAAATAGTCGAATTTAAAGTCGGGGACAATTCTATACTGGCTGTCATCAACATTCTCCATTAAAGATTATTTCACTCCTGAGTTTCATAATTTCGTTCATAAGTCAGTAATGTCAGGTTTCTTTCATTACCCATTTTGTTTGGAGTACTGATGATGCTTTTTGGTGTTATTCCCAAATATGAGTTCTGCTGTTTGACCAATGTTAATACTTTAAAACTGCAATAATTTAAATGCTACTAAACTTTTTGCATTTTTAACCATGTGTCGTCTACTGGATATAGTTGATTGAATTTTTCTGCATTACCTAAGAAAAAGTAAATTTTCTTTTGCTGTATATTTAAAATTTTACGAAATTTGCTATTTCCTGGATATACGTAGATACATGCTTTTATTTCTAAAGTAGTGGATTTTGCATAGTACTGTGTAATTTTCTATTTCTTCTGTAAGTTGATTTTGCATAGTACTGTGTAATTTTCTTTTATGTACTTTAAATATTTAGAGATCTCCATTGAGGTACAGAAGCGAAAATCTTTAAAATTTTGATTAATGATTTTATATATTCAGTATTTATAAATTAATACTTTGTATTGATTCAGTCAGTTTTTATACATTTCCTAGATTTATTAAAAAATAAACTTTAAAAAATATTTAAAATCGCATTTGTCTTCTTTCAGAGAAGTACCCATAAGGACGTGAATCTACTACATGGAAGGCGAGAGTTCATCCTTCTTACCAAGAATGCAACTTCGCGCTCAATTTAGTCCTGTAAGAAATACCCCAAGAGGTGCATTTGATCTCTCCCAAGAAGAAGCTATGTTCATATTTGAACCCTATAACTTAAAATGAATACCCGAGAAACGGTGAAAGTGCATATTCAGCGAAAGAATGTGTGGAAAAACATACCATCAAAACCTGACAACAGAGGAAATTTTGCAACTGCAATGTGGTTGAGCTCACCACAAACATATATTTCCATTCTTTGGCGAGTTTTGAGGCTTAGCATGCCTCAAAACTAGCAAGGAAGTGGAAAACAATGTTTGTGGTGAGCGCAACCAAATTGCTGTGAATTTCCTCTGTCAGGCTTTGATGTTGTCTTTCACTGAATATGACATTTCACTGTATCTCGGGTATTCATTGTTAAGTTAGAGGGGTCAATGTAGTTAGGGGTTTAATTATACAGGAAGATACATCCATCAGTATAGCCCATAACTAGTACCAGTATAGTGCATCCATCAGTTTAACCCATAACTTGTACTATACTGGTACTAGTTATGGGTTATACTGATGGATGTACTATGCTAGTACCAGCATAGTATCTGTATTAGTATATATACGTAAAACTGAATCAAGAAAGTTAGGAACGTGATAAATCCATAGATAAAGATATATGCCACGAAGGAAAATAGACGACGGAGTATCCGCGAGACCTTTCGACGTTCAAACGTCCTTTACTAAGCAGATAAAATGACATACAGGAGGAAAAAGACAAAACAGATTCGTATAACTGACATATAGGGATTATAGAGAGATTAGTGGAGGATGAGCAACCTTCCCAAACAAGCATAAAGAATGGGTGCAATTAAAAGTTTAAGACTATCTCAAATACAAGGACAAGAAAAAGGATTATAGGTGACAGCTATTCAGAACTTTGGTAAACAAAACCATATTCACAATACATGTTAGACATACATTACAACGAAGATAACTCTTAAGGCAACTAATTTTTATTTAAGTATTTATATCCTTGAGGTCATTCTTAAACATGTATACATATGTACATATCTGATATATAAACAAAAAATGTGAAAAGAAAAAAAAAAACTGCAAAGCATAGTTCATTACTGTCCAGATAACTTTTTTTCTTTTTTCGTCTAAAGGTGTAGGTAGTTTCTACCATATCCTTTTCGTGGTTTTTCTTCCTCCTTTCCTCGTGGTTTTTCTTCACCCCAAAGTATTTTGCTTGATTTTTTCTTCAAAATTGTCAACATCCTTCATTCCTCTACCATGTTTTCCTTCCTCCTTCCCTGAAGTTTCACCACGTATTTCTCTTGAAAGTTGTCGTATTGCGCATCCCTCCTAAAGGTTTCCTCCTCTTTTCCTGAAGTGAACGAGTCTCGTCACTTCAAACTGGATATAATTTCTGTTGCCTTCTGGATGTTGGGCTGAATACGAGAGGCCTAAAAGAGCCCGAGCTTTTGCGTCAAGGTCTCTTGAAGATAGCAAAGCTTCAACTTGCTCAGCATTCACAACCCTAGGGAAAGAAAATTCGGTTACTCCATTATTATTAGTAAATGCTACAACAACGTTGCTAATATAAAACAATGCATGTTACAAAATAAACAGATTTTTCTACGAAACTGGTAATTTAGATCTTATATCTAAAGTCTATCAAATTTCTCTAAATATTTGAGTCTCAAAATGTGATATTGTTAGAATACAATAAACTTTTGTACATACTTACCCGGCAGATATACTTAGCTTATGTCTCTGACGTCCGACAGAAATTCGAATTTCGCGGCACACGCTGCAGGTAGGTCAGGTGATCTACCCCCCTCACCGCTGGGTGGCAGGAATAGGAACCGTTCCCGTTCTAGAACCAGATTTTCTCTTCCACCTGTCTCCTGAGGGGAGGCTGGTGGGCCATTCATCGTATATATCTGCCGTAAGTATGTACAAAACTTTATTGTATTCTAACAACTATCATTTTTGTACATGCAACTTCCCCGGCAGATATATACTTAGCTGATTGACACCCTTGGTGGTGGGTAAGAGACAACTATTTACTGAATAGACAGGTAAACAACATACGTTGTAGTAATAAAATAAATAAAACCTTGGTTCCTACTTGTTCGAGGCGGAAGATTCATGGCTAATGCCTAGGAATCTGCTTCGCCTCAAGAGCCTCAGCGAGGAGTGACCTATGGCTAAGAGTTCTTGTGGGTCTGTCGATGGGGTCTTATCCATTTACTCAACAGAGCCTCTTACATGACAATATGCCTATGCCTAGTGGCATAATTAAGGAGCACAACACCGATCCCGATCACCTGATCCTAACACAAGGGTTAGTGTCTTAAGTTGAAAAGAGTTATCCCCAAACTCCTTTCAAACAACCCAAAGAAAAAACACGACGTTAACTAAAATTTAACTCACTAGTTAAGGATCAGTATCGGCTCCCTATCCCAGGAATGTATCCGCGAGACACGTATCACCAAGAGAGAAGGATCTCTCGTAGGTTTATCTTGACATCCTTCGGATATGGGAAGTCAACACAGAGTTGCATCTCCCGTAGTGTGACAGCTAATATGTCCTTATGACATATTGTTAAGGAAAGAACAAAGAATACAGAAAGCTCGCACTTCATGCGCTTTTAATTCTCAGCTGTTTGAAGGAATCATCAATGCACTTGTCAAGTGCTTAGGAGATCACATTGTCTCAAAGAAGGCCAGGGCATTCTTTGATATAGATCTCTTCTGGGTGAAGCCTGGAGCCTGGCTAGCGCCTCGCGCCTGGCTGGAGCCTTGCGCCTGAATGGCGCCTAGAGCCTGGCTGGAGCCTTGCGCCTGGCTGGCGCCTCGCGCCTGGCTGGCGCCTTGCGCCTGGCTGGCGCCTTGCGCCTGGCTGGCGCCTGATTGGCTCCTCCCTCCTGGCTAGCGCCTCGCACCTGGCTGGAGCCTTGCGTCTGGCTGGCGCCTTGCGCCTGGAGCTTGGCAGAAGACTTCATGATTACTGTCTATGAGTCTGCATGCCTCAAGAGTTTCAGCGAGGTAGGGACCTATGACTGACAAACCCTTCTGGATCATGTCAATGGGGGCTAGCCCGCTTACACGACAGAGCCTTCTCGATCGTGCCAATTGGGGGCTGACCCACTTACATGGCAGAGCCTTACCTGTATCATATCAATGGGGACTAGCCCTCTTACATGACAGAGCTTTAGGTTTCTCTTTACTGGAAGGAGCCTTGGCGCCTGGATGGATCCTCAATCCATGACTGGAGCCTAGCCTTGAAGGAGCCTGGCACCTGGATGGCGCCTGGCTGGCTTTCTAGAGCCTGGCTGGCTCCTAGAGCCTGGCTGGCTCCTAGAGCCTGGCTGGCTCCTAGAGCCTGGCTGGCTCCTAGAGCCTGGCTGGCGCCTCGCGCCTGGCTTGGCTCCTCCACACTTGCTGGAGCTTCGAGCTTGGAAGAGTCTCTAGGCTGTCTGGCGATGTCCACATTGGACACTCTTATATCTGTCCGATTGTTCGCCTCTGGCGCATTTGCGCCAGGTTGGAGGCCCGCTCCTTCTCAGTATCCGGCCATGACAGAGTTCCTTGGAACTGTCCGCCTCTGGCGTTTTTCGCCTGTATTGGCATTTGGCGCTTGGCTGGCGCTACATTGTCCGAGAGTCCTGAACAACCACATAGTTTATCAGGAGACTGGAGAAGGGTGGAAGAAATTCTCTTCCCCTTTGAGCTTCTTTTGGCCCCTGGCAAGAGGAGGTGATTTTAGTCAGCTACACCCAGTAGACGACAGGATATCTAACAATACGAGAGAGAAGAGTCTTCCTCCGAGGAGGATCCTTCGTGAACACTTCTTTTGCTAACGAGATCTCTTCTTACATGTTGATGAGGTTCCTCGTTGCAGAATCTTCCCTATCCTTGCCCGAAGGAAGGGAAGGAGTCTGGAAGTCGAAGGAGAGACTGAGCTGAAATTGGGCGGAACCCTGATTTCTAGCTCTTATTGTATTCTTCTGAATACCTTCTGGGAAGCATTTTGAGCCCTCATCGCACCCCGAAGACACTGTAGGCAAACGTTTAAACCATCTCTTCTTCTGTAGAAGAAAAATGTAAGTACCCTGCCTGGGCAACTAAACTTCTATCTGAAAGCGTTGCGTCAGGAATAGAGGGATTTAGTTCTTTTGCCAGACATACTATGCTGGCAAGAACCCATTGCCGAGTCTCCATTGAATCTGATGCGAGATTCCAATGCACAAAAAATTCACTTGTCTTCTTGGTCGTTTAGGGCTAAGAGAAACAAAGAATTCCTTCATAAACTTCCTCAAAGAAGTTTGATGAGGAGCAGTTCCATTTTGTCGGAACACGGAATCTGTGGCCACAAAAAAAAATTCCATTCGAAGTACATGATATCCTACTCTTGTCGTATTGCGGTATCGTATAGATCCCGAAGATCTTAATCCTCTGTTATCTCTAATTCCCCTTGTAGAAGACAGAGTATAGCCTTTTACTGCGTTCTTTGATAGCAGATATATACATAGGTGATTCTTCCCTCTGAAGTGAAGAAAAAACCTCGCTATGTGGTTCACAGAGGTATCGGAAGAGGACAGTTTCCTCATTCCATCTAGCACGTTCTGCAGCAATTCTATGTCTTAGCCATGACTATTGTCATTTACCTTGAAAAATCCTCTCATTCATGTCCACTTCTGGTCAGTCTGCACGTGGAAAGACTCAGAGTGGAGAGGTTTTTCAGGTCTATTTATAATAGATTCTGATAGAATATCCAGAATACTCTTGGAAAAGCCTTACGAAACATGCTGTGAGAAGAACGTGACTTCTGTGAATCCAACCTCTCTAAGGCCAAAATGAGGCATTCATCCTCTCTTCCTTTGACGCCCATTTATCTTAATATCTGTTAAGAATTTATAACTAGGGGAAAAAAGACTAAAGTTTATTCCCCTTCTTTAAATTAAAGATGTCGTATATTGCTACCTCTCTTGGTTCGAGGAAAGGAAGCAGTCTATAGGAAGCCTGTTCGTCTTCTACCTTGCGAAGAGATCTATGAAGACTTTCCGCAGGTTCTCAAAACTCTTTTCAATAAATGTTAGACATACGTTAACAGTTATTATCTTCGATCGAGAAGGTTCTCACGGACATGCAAATCTTGCATCGAACCTTTAAGGATCGTTACGTTCCGTGTCTGTTCCCAAATAGGTTTCTCTTTGTTAACGCGAACAGGGGCGAAAAAAGAGGATTCTCGATGCTCTTTGCGATATGAGAGAGTCGTGGAATTGGCCTAAGTGATTAAAAAAAAAAAAAAATCATTTCATCATTCCTTGTAAGCGACCCCTTTCCGATTAAATGGGTAACGAAATCAGGAACGAATCTTGCCGTTACCGAGCCTCCGAGAGGCTACTGGTTTGTTTGTTTGTTTGTATTGTGTTTTACGTGACTTCCGAACCACGTCGAGAGTGAACTTCTATCACCAGAATCCACATCTCTCACTCCTCAATGGAATGGCCGAGAATCGAACCCGCGACCACCGAGGTGAGAAGCAAACACCAAACCAACCACTACCGGACTCTTAGGTTAATAACTCGCTAAAACGAGAAAATATCTTGGATGGTGCTTCTGGCGCAATTTG
>NC_087204.1:12717745-12817535 GCF_015104395.2 Macrobrachium nipponense | reverse complement strand
GGAAATTGATAAAAGAAAAAAGAAAAAAGACTTCGTGCTTTATACTGCGGATATTGACAGGAAATTTATCGCCAAACTATATTTGCAGAGTACGATCAAGCCCCACCTGACTTGCTGCTGGGACAAAAAGTTTATATGTACCAACAGTCTGTGTATGAAAGGTCAGTTTACTCGTACCTCCATTCTGACAATCGTCAACCTCTCTTACAACTTCGAAAATCTGTTCAAAGAAATGTCAGCACGTTTAACTAAACAGTAACGTCTCTCGCAATTACGCATGAGTCATAAACTGAAAGAAGAGGCGAGATAACGAGTTAAAATGAGTGAAAAAATGAATAAAACAAATGAGCGAAAAACTGAAGACTGAAAAATCATGAAAGTCTTATAAAAGAGTTCGTCCAACCAAGGTGAAACTTATGAAGCGAAAAACAAATAATGCGTCACGTAAACAATATCGTACATCTACTGTGAGCTGGAATATTATAAAAATGCAAAAGAAGCGGAGGGATCAGAGAGTTGACGCAGTGTTTGTTGTTTACAGACCACTAATGAACTTGGGAGATTTTAATATCCGTGAACGTTCTTTGCAGTCCATACTTTTTTTTTTATTATTATTTAACGGTCCGGGTGAATTAACGCAAGCAATGCAAGGCGCAATTCACGTAACATGATGTTTTTGAAGACACCCACACAGACACAGACACACAGACACACACACACACACACACACACACACAACACCACACATATATATATATATATATATATATATATATATATATATATATATATATATATATATATATATATATATATATATATATATATATATATATATATATATATATATATATATATATATATATATATATATATATATATATATATATACTTAGGTTTAAAATGAAGGACGATATTAACTAACCTCAGTAAATAAATAAATAAAAAAAAAAAAACCCTGGTATTTACCTGACAACTTTCGTTCATGAAGGACGATATTAACTAACAGTCAAAATTACGACTTGAATCTTTAAAAAATCTTTTAAAAAGAAAGAAAAAAAAATGATATTTACCTAACAACTTCCGTTCATGAAGGACGATATTAACTAGCAACAGTAAAAATTACGACTTAAAAAAAAACGGATTTTTACCGAATAACTTTCGTTCATGAATGACGATATTAACTAACAACAATAACAATTACGATTTGAATTACAAAAAAAAGGTGGTATTTACTGAACAACTTTCGTTAATGTAGGATTGTTTACATTTCCTTCACCTCGAAGTTGAGAAAAGGCGGGAGGTAAAAAAAAAAAAAAAACACACACACAACGATCTCGAATAACACGTCTTCACTCTCAAAAAGAGGTTTCCGAGATCAAAAACCTCTGCTCCAAGAATGTTTGGACAAGGGCGTCCAGATTCGATTTAATCGTAAACTGTTCGCGCTCAAAATTTTCATCTAAAACGCAGAGACCGAACAGGCAGAGAGAGAGAGAGAGAGAGAGAGAGAGTGAGAGAGATAGAGAGAGAGAGAGAGAGAGAGATTCACATCAGCCGTGCATTTAACGGCTATGACAGTTCCCTTACAACGCTCCTGATTGGCTGTTGATAAGCCAATGACCGGGCTGGAAACTTTCAGTCTCTCTCGAGAGTTCACATAAGCAGGATGTATGTTCCACCTCCTGAAAGAAGTTTATTTTAGGAAAGATGGAACATATATCCTGTCTATGTGAACTCTCGAGAGAGACAGAGTTTCCAGCCCGGTCATTGGCTTATCAACAGCCAATCAGGAGCGTCGTAAGGGACTGGCTTAGACTTCAAATGCACAGCTGATGTTAATCTGCTATAGCAGTAAATTGTATTGTGAGAAGATTTTGTAGGATTATGACAGCAATCAAGGGTTAGCTATTTTAAATCTGATCAAATCAGGCAGCGAATAATAATATAATCGAGTTTCACACCGTCTCTTCTTGCTTATGTTTGTTTGTATGTTTTTGTTTGTTTGTTTTTTTATGATGTTTTTACGTTGTGTGGAACCAATGGTTATTCAGCAACGGCTTTACGTCACTTCCGAACCACGTCGAAAGTGAACTTCTATCATCAGAAATACACATCTCTGACGCCTCAATGGAATGCCTGAGAATTGAACTCGCGGCCACCGAGGTGGAAGGTCAAGACCATACCGACCATGCCACTTAAGCGCTGCTTCTTGCTTAGGGAACCTTGAGGAACTGAAACTAAATCATAATACGTACGTCAGAAAGTCTTTGAAACAACAATAACAATCCGTGAATAAATATCGACAGGTATAAAGTAACCGATAACATTTTAATGGCGATTATGTGCCAGTCATGACATCGGTACATCTGGAGATAACCTCACCTGTCAGTCAATTTTATTCTTGTTTACCAGATTAATTAAACGTGACAAATGTCTCATAACACGGATATATACGCTGCTCTGAACGGATGAATAGAATACTTATTGAAAGTTGTAAGTTGAATAAATATTGAATGAAGTATCAAATAAGAGGGTTGGTATCCGTGTTTGTATTTCTTTGCGTTTCCAAAATGGGTATTTGAAATTGTACTAAGTCTTGTAAAGGGCATACAGTAAACTCATTACATGGCGTATCTGTGGGTATCCTGAAAATTGTGGGTACTTCAAAAATAATTAAAAAAAAATTACAGTAAACACATCACATAGCGCATCTGTGGGTAGCCTGAGAACTGTGGGTACTTAAAAAATAATAAAAAATGTACAGAAAACGCATTACTCGGCGTATCTGTGGGTAGCCTGAGAACTATGGGTACTTAAAAAATAATAAAAACTTTACAGTAAGCGCATTACATGGCATATATGTGGGTAACCCAAGATCTTTGGGTACTTAAAAAATAATCAAAACTACAGTAAACACAAACCCGAGAACTATGGGTACTTCAAAAAAAAAAAAAAAAAAAGTTTGTCTTCTGTAGCGATGCGCGATTCTAAACCAGAACAAAAAATTAAACATAAAAAAGCTTAAAAATATTTCAATTTAAATAAAATATTTTTGGGGTTTTGCCCTCTTTTTTGATGACTGGTTTTTGTTTCAAAATCTACGTCTTCCGGCTATATCGTCATTACTGATACAGCTGATGTAACAGATAGCTAAAAGTATGCAACATAACAAGAGATACATTTTACCGTGACTTCAGCAAGTGGTCCCCACAAACTTACCATGATTCAAGGTGATGGCAAAACTTTTAATCGCTCCCCACACGATTTTTCCGTCCATCGTCGGAACAGCTGGAATATGAATCCGAGTTCTTCAGTTTAACTTCGACTCCCTCCAATTCCCAATTTCCAGGAGGGGAAATGAAAATACGTCCTTGAGTTCAGTAGATGATAGTCAGTTGGTGTCGGTGGTGGAAATGACGCTGATATTAGGCCTCGAAGGCTTTATATCATTTCCCGCGAATAAAGATTTTCCAACAATGTTGTAATTTCCCGCGAATAAAGATTTTGCAACAATGTTGTCATTTCCCGCGAATAAAGATTTCGCAACAATAAGATATTCCTCACTAAGGTCTTTGAGGGCGATGACGGTAGCTGGCGCAAATTCTAAAAGGATTCCTTGAAGAAAATCTATCTTCTCTATGGAATCCTTTTAGAATTATTGTTAACATATTTGTCTGGAAAAATGTATTAATATCCAACAATGTATATATGTATATATTATCTATATTTATATATAATATATATATTATATATTATATATAGATATATATATATATATATATTATACATAATATATACAAGCTTTACTTGTAGTTTTTATAACATTTATATAATATCGAAGACTTCCGATCTTGCTACTAGGTCAGAGTCACAGTGTAGGATATTTTTGGAGACTTAAGACGAATCATGAATCGCATTGATTCTTCATGAATTGAATCGATCCGATTCGATTGGTATAAACGAAGCCTTAGACCAGTCCTTAATATCTACTGCCAACTCGTTCGCCATTAACACACCATTCTCTCTTTAGATTCGGTAGTTATTCCTCACTGTGATTCACGAAGATTCAATGTGATTCCCAATGAATCTTAAGTCTATGAAGGAAATAGCAATAAAGACTATATTTCTCTCTCTCTCTCTCTCTCTCTCTCTCTCTCTCTCTCTCTCTCAGTCCCCAGATTTACATATTACTCTATTACTACTCATTAGTAATCAACTTAGTTACTTGTATTCTTTCAATTTCAAATGTTCCTCTTCAAGGACGCAAAAAATGTCGGAATTTTACTTTCGTTCTAAATGAAAACAAACACTACCAAAATTATTTTTTTCTCTTGCTCTCTTCAGCAATTTAAAGAAATTACATTTGAGGAATAAAAATTCAATTTTAACGAGTCATAAACTGCTTATTTTTTATATAGGGCTTTATTACTTTGAACACTTGTCAATAATGTCCTCTCCAATTCGTTTAAATTTATATGGTGGTCGTGGCGCCACCTGGAATTTTCTAACTTTTGAAAAGGATTTCATATTAGTGGAATTTATTTTCCATATGCATCCATATCACTGAACAACTATATCAGCGCCGAACCCACTCAATAACTTTAAATGCCCTTTATTTTTTATAATGAAATGAGAAGTAATCAAAAGGATAATTTAATTTATCGTGACCGAAAATACATATTCTTCACACGAACAACGGCGAATTAAATAAATTAGCGTCCTTTTTTGAAGGCTTGATCAAATTATGAGGGGACTGCGTTGGTCGGCATTGCAAATGCAATCGTATGTTTTTGATGTTCGTGGTTCTATATTGAATTAATTATTCGGATCGGAAAAATTAAATCGCATTCTATACAGTATTCAAAAATAGGGGGTTTCCGCGGTAACCTGTTATACGCTGTAACTAAATCTGACCGCAAAAAAAAATAAAAAAATAAAAAAAATAAAGGCATTGAATCAAATATAGTGGGATCACGTATTTATGCTGAAAAAAAGTTTATATCCGAATGTGGGTATACCGAAATTTGAGTCGAGTTCAGTCGAATATAGAATTTAGGCCAAACGCCCAGCACTGGGACCAATGAGGTCATTCAGTGCTGAAACCGAAATTGACAGTAAAAGATTTGAAAAGTGTCGCAGGAGGAAAACCTCAAAGCAGTTTCACTATGAATCAAGTGTTAGGAGAAGAGGGAAAGTAAGATGGAAGAAAGTGAATATGAAAGGAGGCACAATAAAAGGAACGGAAGGGGTTGCAGCTAGGGGCCTAAGGAAGGCACGCTGCAAAGAACCTTAAGTAATGCCTACAGTGTACCGCATGAAGTCCACTGACGGCACTACCCCACTAAAGGGATACCGAACTTTGAAAACGGGAAGAAATATTGATAGATGACCTTGTAAACTGTTTTTGACAACAACTTATTGCCGTTTGTCTTTCGCAACGTGTTTTGAAACCACGACTCAAATTTTTTAAGTGATCCCAGCTTCTGAACTTTAAGTGATCCCAGCTTCTGAACTTTAGTCTGAAACTTATATCCGTCAGCGTTTGAAATATTTGTCTCACGATTAGTGGCAGTTTCTTCATCCCACTCTGCTGGCAACAGAATAGGGTCAAACTATATTCATCTATTATCAACTCAACCGTTACCCCATACATTCTTCCTATATTCCCGTTTTCTTCATCGCAATGCGGTCTGCTCTCATTGATATAGTTACAATCTTGGGTACGATTGATTGTCTAGTGACCCACTGGCAACTCATAAAGCCTCGTAGTAGCCGTAAGTACACAATCAATCTCTCTCTCTCTCTCTCTTCTTTTGCTAAATGGAAATGAATTCATCCGATGAGCGGAATTTTTTCTATAAGATGCTGAATCCTATCGTAGCGATACCTCTTCCCAATATTTGCATAATATATACTATATATATATATATATATATATATATGTAATATCATATATATATATATATATTATATATATATATATATATATATATTATATATAAATTATATATATAATAATATATAATTTCTAAGGAAGGCTAAATGTCGCAATCGTATCCAACTTGCATGTTTGTTTACTGATTTTACGTTGCATGGAACCAGTGGTTCAGTAACGGGACCAACGGCTTAATGCGACTTACGAACAACGTCGAGAGTGAACTTCTATCACAAGAAATACACATCTCTAACCGCTCAGTGTAATGCCCAAGAATCGAAGTCGTGGCCACCGAGGTGGCAGGTCAAGACCATACCGATCACGCCACTGAGGCGCTGTATCTACCTTGTGCTACGAACTAAATGACAATGGATGTCATTAAGGAAGTTTCCTTAGTCACGGGGTCTAAAGGGGGCAAGGAATTAAAAAAAAAAATAAAATAAAAAATAAAAAATAAAAATAAAACAGAAAACACAATGGATATAATTTAATAACCGTCCTCAGTCACGAGGTCTATAAGGAACAGGAATGGAGGAAAAAGAAACAGAAAACATTAGGAATTCACAGAATACTATAAACTCTCGAGAAACCAATAAAAGCAGTCCAACGAAAAACGAAGGAAAAGAAAAGTTAAACGATCACCTGCAATTCAGGAGAACGACATCCATCCTAAAAGAGCTTTCATGCAATGTCCCTTTTGATGACCTGCGTTTTGCCAAGATGGAACTCAAGCAGATTCTGCATGTGAATCAGTTCAACGGTGGGGGTGAGGGATGGGATTCGGGGGGGGGAGAGCCCATGGGTCGAATGTATGACGATTGTCCTGCGAGAGTTTCCAGTCTTCTCGCTGGGAATCTGGAAAATGATTGCATGAGGACTTCCCTTTATTTTCCTGGATAGGCGTCGGGTTACAGTGGATCGGTATGAAATAATAATAATAATAATAATAATAATAATAATAATAATAATAATAATAATTTATTTTTGGTGTATCACAGTCCTCCAATTCGACTGGGTGGTATTTATAGTCTAGGATTCCGGGTTGCATCCTGCCTCCTTAGGAGTCCATCACTTTTCTTATTATGTGACCGCGCCGTTTCCTAGGATCACACTCTTCTGCATGAGTCCTGGAGCTACTTCAGCCTCTAGTTTTTTCCAGATTCCTTTTTCGGGGATCTTGGCATCGTGCCTAGTGTTCCTATGATTATGGGTACAATTTCCATTGGCATATCCCATATCCTTCTTATTTCTATTTTCAGGTCTTGATACCCTTATTCCAAAAATAATAATAATAATAATACAATAGCTGTTTCAAACGGCATTTAATTTTTTATATAGAATCTTCTCAATTCTTCTTATTATCTTTTTCTCGTCAGCATGTAGCTGGTGTATTAAGTTTTCCTAAGGACATGTAAAGATTTTCATTTGTCTTAGTTTATTCCTCTAACGTGTCGACAGCGCACAGGCAGTCATCTATGAGAGTTTACAGTACAGTGAATTAAGATACAGTTTACAAGTATTTATAGCATGCAAGGTCGTGTACAATCGGTGGGGGGCGGGTCGGTGGGAACGGATTTTTTTAATTGGTCGTTGGATGAAACGAAATCTCCCCCTGAGGCGTTTCTGACCTGCGTAGTTTGGACGGGGTTATTAGCGTCGGTTGGGTGTTGTTTGGGGTACCCACTCTTGGGCGGCAGGCTGTACAATTGATATATCTTCCGCTCGTTCTCTCCCGCTTTCTCTCTCTACTTCTTCCGCTCTTTCTCTCTCTCTTGCTCTCTCTCTTTCTCTTTCTGCAAGTTCCTCCTCTCTCTCTCTCTCTCTCTCTCGTTCGCTCCTTCTAACGCATCCTCTTTCTCTCTCTGCCTGCTCCTCTCTCTCTATCTCTCTCCTCTCTTCTTCCTCTTTCTCTATTCCGTTTCCTTCTCGCTCTGCCTTTGCTCCCTCTCTCTCTTCCTTTCTTTCTTTCTGTTTGCTCCCTCCTCTCTTTTCTTTCTTTCTCTCTCTCTCTCTCTCTCTGTCTCTCCCCCCTCGATCTCTCTCTATCTCTCTCTCTCCTCTCTCTCCCTTCTCTGTCTCTCTCGATCTCTCTCTCTCTCTCTCTTCTCTCCCCCCTCGATCTTCCTCTCTCTCTCGTGGATGGTATACGTAGTCGGTTGGTTTCTTGCGCCATTTTCTTCTTATGATGGTGGGGAGAAACTCTGTTTCTTTTACCGTGTTGATAGTCGGTTTTTTCTCTAATATATGTAAAGCTTCAAGATAACGTAGGCGTTTTCGGTCCGGTGCATGGTCAATAATTTCTATGTTCTTTATAAGCTCAGCTCTTTCTGGTCTCCTGTTGTGTTTTTCCCTATAGTGAATGAAAATGGCCCCTTCTTGAAGATGACACGAGAGACGCTTGGAGAGTCTGGTAGTGGTCATCCCGATATAAGAATGGTGGCATCCATCCACGAGCATGTGAATTCGTAGATGACACATTCACATGCTCGGTGGATGGATGCCACCATTCTTATATCGGGATGGATCTACGAATTCACATGCTCGGTGGATGGATGCCACCATTCTTATATCGGGATGACCACTACCAGACTCTCCAAGCGTCTCTCGTGTCATCTTCAAGAAGGGGCCATTTTCATTCACTATAGGGAAAAAACACAACAGGAGACCAGAAAGAGCTGAGCTTATAAAGAACATAGAAATTATTGACCATGCACCGGACCGAAAACGCTACGTTATCTTGAAGCTTTACATATATTAGAGAAAAAACCGACTATCAACACGGTAAAAGAACAGAGTTTCTCCCCACCATCATAAGAAGAAATGGCGCAAGAAACCAACCGACTACGTATACATCCACGAGAGAGAGAGGAGAGTCGAGGAGAGACGAGAGTGAGAGAGGAGAGAGAGAGAGAGATCGAGAGAGGAGAGAGAGAGAGAGAGAGAGACGAGACGGAATGAAACGATAGTAAGGAGAGGAGAGATCGAGGGAGGGGAGACAGGCGAGAGAGAGGAGAGAGAGAGATCGAAAGGGGGGATGAGAAAGAGAAGCGAGAGAGAGAAAGAGAAAGAGAGAAAGAGAGGAGGAGCAGGAGCAAACAGACGAGAGAAAGAGAAAAGAGAGAGAGAGGAGCAGGCAGAGAAGAGAGAAAGAGATGAGCGTTAGAAGGAGCGAACGAGAGAGAGAGAGAGAGAGAGAGGAACTTGCAGAAAGAGAAAGAGAGAGAGCAAGAGAGAGAGAAAGAGCGGAAGAAGTAGAGCAGAAGATAGAGAGAGAGAAGCGGGAGAGAACGAGCGGAAGATATATCAATTGTACAGCCTGCCGCCCAAGAGGTGGGTACCCCAAACAACACCCAACCGACGCTAATAACCCCGTCCAAACTACGCAGGTCAGAACGCCTCAGGGGGAGATTTCGTTTCCATCCAACGACCAATTAAAATCCGTTCCCACCGACCCGCCCACCGATTGTACACGACCTTGCATGCTATAAATACTTGTAAACTGTATCTTAATTCACTGTACTGTAAACTCTCATAGATGACTGCCTGTGCGCTGTCGACACGTTAGAGGAATAAACCTAAGACAAATGAAAATCTTTACATGTCCTTAGGAAACTTAATACACCAGCTACATGCTGACGAGAAAAAGATAATAAGAAGAATTGAGAAGATTCTATATAAATTAAATGCCGTTGAAACAGCTATTGTATTCAATGCTACTGCCCTCAGAGAAGGCCTCCTTCCTAATAATAATAATAATAATAATAATAATAATAATAATAATAATAATAATAATAGTAATAAGTGGTACGAGCACCAACCTGAAGGAGTGATAGAAAACGATCAGGCAAAGATTCTCTGGGACTATGGTATCAGAACGGATAGGGTGATACGTGCAAACAGACCAGACGTGACGTTGATTGACAAAGTCAAGAAGAAAGTATCACTCATTGATGTCGCAATACCATGGGACACCAGAGTTGAAGAGAAAGAGAGGGAAAAAATGGATAACTATCAAGATCTGAAAATAGAAATAAGAAGGATATGGGATATGCCAGTGGAAATCTTACCCATAATCATAGGAGCACTAGGCACGATCCCAAGATCCTTGAAAAGGAATCTAGAAAAAATAGAGGCTGAAGTAGCTCCAGGACTCATGCAGAAGAGTGTGATCCTAGAAACGGCGCACATAGTAAGAAAAGTGATGGACTCCTAAGGAGGCAGGATGCAACCCGGAACCCCACACTATAAATACCACCCAGTCGAATTGGAGGACTGTGATAGAGCAAAAAAAAAAAAAAATAATAATAATAATAATAACGTCCCAGTAGTGACAGCAAATGAGTGAGAAAGAACACATACTTCCATTCTCACTATAACGATGAATGCCAAATATTTTTCTTTTAAGGTAAACAAACTAATATCATTGACCCGTGTTCGTCCATAAATCATTCCCAATCAATTTCACTTGCATCTAAAATTCAGACGTTTGATGAAGATGCAGTAGAATCGGTGATTAGGCTACATTAGAACAAGTTTATAGTCATATATCAGAAACTTTCGATACTGTCCCTGAAAGCTTGGTATTAATTAAAAATTGTATAAATAATTAAGAAAAAAATATACATTTCTTTTAGATGCTACGAAGGCACGCGCAAAACATACTTATACTAAGGGAGTTGTCACTGACTGGATTCAATCATCATCTCGAACCTCAGATAATGATAGGGCTCCTAAGTGGCTATAAATATCTCACGCGACTAATTTCTACCCGTCCTCTTGTTAGAGAAAGTTTTTCAATTGGCTTTTATTTTAATCCAAAAAATATTTTGATAAGAGCACAAAAACCGCTCATAACAAATTAAGTCTTTGTTCGAGTTATGAAACAAGAAATAGTACAGTAATCATCAATACCATTAATAGGTCGCAGCTTTGCCAAATGCACCCAACAGGTCAGCGACGTCGCTCTTAGCCTGTTCAATGGCAACAGCCATAGTTCATTTAGTCACTGGAGCGACGAACCTCTTTTTGTCCTGCAAATTAGATCGGCTTTATTGCCGCGTCGCTCTGCAACAGAGGACGTCGCCTATGGGATGGCACTGGAAGCTGGAGATTTTAATTGGATGCCGAAAGCCTTCATATGGAAAATGTTTGCTAATGAGGGACGCTAATTTTCGTGTTGAATGTGCAGTATGAAATTTTACCATTCCGACTTCTTTTCCTATGATGAATACTCAGTTCCAGCGACATTTGTTCGTGTTTTGTTGTCAGCATCTTTCGGCATTTTCATCCCTCGCATTTCATCACAAAAAATTCCCTTTCAGAAATTACCAAACCATTGTTATTTCTACATTCATCTTTTTTAAATGGCGATTCAGTAATGAGACCCATTTACTGGGGAGGAAATATGACGGTGGGAAATATACGGCACATAATCCCCTTCCATGAATTCAGCATTTATTAATGAAAAGATTATGAGCACTGCCATTCACTCGCAGGTAATAAAATACCGCCACGACGAAACCCAAAAATATTTCGTATTCGCACTCTCTCAGCGAACTAGTATTTAAAAATTACCATGGGAATGGAATGGTGGCTTTCACGTTTTATCAAGTCAGTCATAAATACTTTGCAAAAAGCGTTTTATAATGAATGTACAGTATATGTGAAGACCAACAGTATGGTTGCTTAAAAAGCAATAATCCGTAATGAAGGACTCTCGGACTGTTGGCGTTTACGGTAAAAAATTAAGATGGCGAATACTGTAATAGACATTTCCATTTAACAATTATAAAAAAAAAACTTGAGATTGAGAATACTGTAAAACAAATTTGTACTTAACAATTATAAAAATAATCTTAAGATTCTGACTATTGTAATAGACATTTGCACTTAATTATAAAAAAAAATCTAAGATTAGAAATACTGTAATAGACATTCGTATTTGAAACTGAAATTTTTCTCAGTGATATTATTTCAAGACTCATTATACATCATTGCATGCGTATCCCGTTGTTGACTATCTTGGGTTATACACGTTAATTTTTGCGTCGCTATACCTGAGTGGGTTCACGTTTGCCTAGGCAAAATGAAAGGAGTTGGACAGCCCTAGGAAGGTGGTCAATTAGACCAGCTAAAAAATAGGTGTGGAGCCACGCAGATGGTACAAAAACATTATATGTTAATGCCTTTTGACCTTCAACATCTTTTCGTACTGGTCAGAGAGATTTTCTCAATGAAATAATGTCTGAACCTTCATAACTCAGATTAACATACAAATATTTATGTTTCGTTTTCCATAATTCTAGCTTCAACAAGCATGAACTAGTGTACATTACTATTATATCAGTTCTCGATGCTTACATCAAAATTACGTCTCATCATTTAGCCGAAGATTAAACCTTGTTCATACATTGTTGATTCCAGTGTAACATTTTCTTTACAGAAATTGTCTGTATGGTGTTTTTACGTTGCATGGAACCAGTGGTTATTCAGCAGCGGGACCAACGGCTTTACGTGGCTTCCGAACCACGTCGAGAGTGAACTTCTATCACCAGAAATACACATCTCTCACCCCTCATTGGAATGCCCGAGAATCTGTTTATAGAAAGAAATCGATTCATTCAGTGTTTAAAGACAGAAAAGAACAACGCCCACCTGTTCAAGGATCTAGTCTGATGTGTGACGCGATCATTTCAGCTTCGATAATTTTACCTTTTGCGAATTACACTGAAGAGTAACACCAACAGTCATAAAAACCTATCGCCTTGCATTTTTATATTAACGTGTCCTCTTTTACCTAAGAATAATCACTTCTTATGAGAATTATATGACACGTTTTAAGGGGTAAGTATGTCAAGAAAAGGTCAAGTTTGACAGCTTTATATGTAACCTAATCTATGGGCGTGGCCTCCCCCCGCCCCCCCCCCAAAAAAAAATAGTCTATCCAACCGGTTATTTTTAGTATTTCGGAACCTGACTCGACTATTTCGGGAGTTCATGGCTGGAGGTCTTATCAGTGGCTGTGTTTGAGATTCTCATTACAAGAGGCGCTTTCTCAGAAAGGCGAATTGAATCGGAATACACGTCCAATCGGCCTTACACGGTGTTTGCCTTCGCATTATTTGAGAGAGAGATGGGGGTTAATGGAGTATACATCAATTTCCACCTGCTGTTGTCGTTTGTTGAATTTTTCAGAATATGGTCCACTTATATTTCAATATGACTGAATAACTTGTTGGAGAGAGAGAGAGAGAGAGAGAGAGAGAGAGAGAGAGAGAGCCCTTTACATTTTCAATGCATCGCTACAGATATATTTCACGGAGAACAATAGTTAAGAGTAAATATAAACATGTTAACCATTTCTCGTCGCAGACCAAATTTCATAATTGGAGCCATAAGCTTCGAAAAATATTGCTTTCAACTAACTAACTTTTATTCACGGGAGCGTACATACACTTCGAAATCAGCACAGAAACGCAGATAATATGTAAGCAAGACTTAATCGGATATATCTAATCTCAAAACTCCAAAGAGTAATTCTGACGACGAGGAACCGACAGAAACGTCCAACTCAGTAATCCAGACACAAAAACCTGTAACAAGAAAACAGATCCACGATAGAGACAAGACAAGGTTTTATTTTGATGAAGAAAAGTGAAAGACAGAATGTAAATAAACGGAAAAAATTACTTTCGATGGTATGGGTAACTGGAATTGCCGTGTTTCACATGGAATAATCCAGTTTGAAACTAACGAAGATTATAATTTACGTATATAACATAGCCCACATCTGTAGTTATTTCAATTTTGAAATCTAAAAGGTTATTAATACGTCTTAATAGCAGGCCATCAGTCACGATATAATTCCAAAGTATTATGAGCATCTTTTAATAAGTAAAACTGCTTCATAATAAACAACGACTTCTTGCAGCTACAAATACTTAATTTAATCAGTGAATGGCGATATTCAACATATACTTTATTACTTTTAGAATGCAAGACAGTTCTCGAAAATTGCTTGTAAACTAAAACGCCATAATTTTTCTCTTCTTTAAGAAGATTAGTGCGAATTAAAACACAAAAGGGTCTTAACAAACTGGGAAGGTTGCTTCATTACAGAGTACAAAAAAATAAAATAAAATTACTAACCAGCTGGAGAGATAGCAGATATAAGTTTCTGTTAGTAAAACGAAAATTATAGTCATCCACGTCGGGTTACACAAGAATAGCGCTAATATGCATTAAAGAAGTAAATAAAATTTAATGCACACAAGGTTAAAAGGGGAGATACACTCCCTTCCCAAGGCAACATAGAGAGTAATGAAAATTACTTCATGTGATAAAAAACAAAAATTCAAATACAACGTCTGTTTTGTAAGATAATCGGCATTCCAGGGAATACAGAATCTGGTCATGAGCGTCTAGGAGCACCGTGGAGTGCTAGGATGTGAGTGTGATTGAATCTAGGAAAAATCATACTCCAACCAGTTGTGAAATGCGGGATTTTGGTATGAATCAAAGACCAGTGGTACAGTTTTCATGATAGGAGAGAGTAAGTCTGTTAAGGCAATAAAAGGGTGAATGCTGATGTGATACAGGTTCAAAATTAGTTTCAGTGACACTACGACTCCTCTGCGCTTGGTAAAATGATTATGACTATGTATGTATGTATGTAATATATAAACGAATTTATAACATTTACAGCATCTTTCTAAATTATAGAACCTCTTCTCAATTGCAAGCATAATAAATGAATTCAAATCAATGGTCGTTCAACAAGGATTATGTGTATGTATGTATGTATGTATGTATGTATGTATGTATGTATGTATATCTTTAATTATATATATATCTATATATATAATATATAAATATAAGATATATGTATATATATTTTAATATTATATATATGTATTTATTTTATCTATATTTAAAAAAAATGCATTTTGTAAATAACATTGTTCCGCTTCTGTTCCCGTATTTCATCCCAAACGACGTGATTGCATTGCTTCTATAGTTGCCACGTTCGTTTTTGCCAAGACTTCCAGTTCCCATGTGAATATTTTGTTTTAATATTACATATTGTGAATATGCAGAAAGGTTATATATGTTACACCCAGTTTATTGCAGAATGACCATTGATTTGAATTCCTTTATTATGCTTGAAATTGAGTAGAGGTTCTAGACTTCAGGAAGATGCTATAAATGCTATAGATTCTTTATATATATATATATATATATATATATATATATATATATATATATATATATAGAATCTATAGCATTTATAGCATCTTCCTGAAGTCTAGAACCTCTACTCAATTTCAAGCATAATAAAGGAATTCAAATCAATGGTCATTCTGCAATAAACTGGGTGTAACTTATATAACCTTTCTGCATGTTGACAATATGTAATACTAAATCATATAATATGTTCACATGGGAACTGGAAGTCTTGGCAAAAACGAACGTGGCAACTATAGAAGCAATGCACTCATGTCGTTTGGGATGAAATACGGGAACAGAAGCGGAACAATGTTATTTACAAAATGCATTTTTTTTAACATAAATAAAAAATATTTCCACGAGTAATAGCACAATTAAAAATATAGATGGTTGTGCTGCCTTATACTGCAGAATTTGGGAAAGCGAGAATACAAGGACAAAATAAGTTATATGCATTATACAGCCGAAGAACTATTTTTAGTGTAATGGTGTGAAATAATAAGTAGTAGTTATTTCATGAGAAATCGTGTGCATTATTCTCTCCATAAGCACACCCCTCTAACATAAATCACAGAAATTTTATGCTTCAGTAATTTTACTGTGAAATTTTCGTCATTAAAATAATACAGCTTTTTAAATATGCTATTAGAAATGACTAGTTTATTATTAGATAAATCAGTAGTTTGAGTACTTTCCCACTTATACGGTAATGTAATCATATTCAGGCATAAAAATTTCTCTATATTACGAAAGCTTTTATTTTCCTTGTTAGTTGATGGAAAAAAATAATAAATAAATAAAAAGATTCCTCCCTTTCACATTTTGGTGGAGAAAAATCTCATTTCTGTTTTTTTTTATTTTTTTATTTTTTTGCAGGGTGGATATCTAACTAATGTTTCAGGACTGTGTTTAAAAAGCTGCCAGATTTTTAGAGCGTGCATATAATGTACTTGTTAAATGTAAGGATTGATGATTAATATTTCACATAACTAACGAGATAATAGACATGCATGACGTCATAGTTTTTCATATTTCCTAATCAAGGTCTCGTTCGCAGGTTTTTTGATTGTACAAAAATTTAAGAAAAAATCTTAATAGTGAAGTAAATGGTATTCATTATTAGCCATGAATTACCTCATAGATTTTCATATTTTCTAATTAAGTCCTTTTCACAGGTTTTTCTGTGATTGTACAAAACTAAAAAAAATAAAAAATCTTAATAGTGTAAGAAATGGTATTCATTATTTTCCCTTGCCTTGCTCTGGCGATGAGCACCACAATAACATAACATATCCTTACTATCGTGTAATTCCTACAGGAAGAGTTAACCATGTATCAGAGAGATCGATTACTGTGTATTTCCCTCTGATCGCATAATGAAATTTCTACCAGCAAAGTTTTAAGATTCAATATTTAAAATACATTCGAAAAATATATGGCTCTTGTGAACAGCAACAACACCCCCCCCCCCCCCCCAAATACCAAACCCCCTCACAAAACGACAAACAAACAAAAACAAAGAACAAAAATACCTATCGTTTGCGGCAGTCAGGTTCATATAGACATTTCGACCTTCTTCTTTAACTAGTTCTTACCTTTAGTCAACTATACAGATGATTATTTACATGAGATTTTTAAGCGCAACGACTATCATTCCATAAAGTTCCTTTTAATTCACTCTGATTAAAAAAAAATGATATCCTTTATAAGTGATTGTCGTTCTATAAAATTCCTTTTAATTCACTCTGAAAAAAAAAAATACTTTATAAGTGATTGTCATTCCATAAAGAACCTTTTAATTTACTCTGAAAAAAAGAGAAATACTTTATAAGTGATTTTCATTCCATAAAGAACCTTTTAATTTACCATGAAAAGAGATACTTTATAAGTGATTGTCATTCCATGAAGTTTCTTTTAATTCACTCTAAAAAAAAAAAGAAGAAGAAATCATTTACAGGAGATTGTTATTCCACAAAGTTCCTTTCAATTCACTCTGCCAGGAAAAAGAATAATAATAATAAAATAGAAATCCTTTTCAAAGTTCACAAGATAGCATATTTTCACCCGAAGGCCTCTCACTTATTAATTTGTAACTCATCAATATTCCCTTTGTCATTATGCAACTTCTCCAGGGTCTCTTGTCCTCCTGAAGCAGGTTTGAAGGCCTCTTTTGTCTTTGAAACCCAAATCCTGGTCACAAGCACAAAGCCTTCTTATGAAAATTTTTGAAATTGACGCCGTGAACGTGAATATGCAAGTGTTTGGCGAGTATGTATGCACCCACTGCATTCTCCTGAATATTCATATGCACGACGTAGACAAGAATTACATATTCTGAGTTTTCTCTCGTTGTCATGCAGAAATACAGTCTCGAGCTGAAAGGCCGTCTTAAAGAGAGAGAGAGAGAGAGAGAGAGAGAGAGAGAGAGAGAGAGAGAGGAGCCCGTACGAACGAACAAAAATTAATATGGGATCCTTCTTTTTCCCCTAAAATACCTTTCCTTGAATAACTCTCAAAGTTTTCAAGTAATCTACGTAAGCGAAGTGTGAACCAATGTTGTAAAAAAAAAAAATACAGGAAAAGCCTTAAGTGTTGAGGACTTCATCTCCATAAAAACTCGCTTTATAATATTTGCTCCTAGCTAATTTAGATCCCTTTGCCTTTTCTCAATGGCCATTATCCGGCTTCAATGGTGTCTCCTAAGGATTCCTAGAGGAAGGAATTAAAAAAAAATTAATAAAACCTTTTCTTCTTTGATTTTAGGTCAAGTTTTAGGGACATTTCCTTAAGCGGGAATTTCTTGGAATGCATTAGGGATAGCATCATTCAACTCACTCTTATTTATAGCTAGTATATATAATATTTAATATATTATTATATATATTATTATTATATATTTAATATAAATATATATATAAATATATAATATATTATAATATATATATATATAATTATAGATATATATATTATATATATAGTATTATCTATGATATATATATATTATATTATAATTTATAATATATATATAGTTATATATAAATAATATATATATATAATAATAATACTATATATATATATTATTATATAATATAAATAATATTTAATTTTAATTTTATTAATATCTAGATATATATAGATATATATATATATATATATATATCTATAATATATATTAGATATATATAAACTATATATATAATCTATATATATCTATAATAATATTGAATAGATATCTATATATATATATCTATATATATATATATATTATATATATATATTATATAATTATATATATATATATAAGATATTATTATAATAATATATTATATATAATATATATGATATATATATACATATATGTTATATATATATATATATATATATATAATATATATATATATATATATATATATATATATATAATCAAGCTACAAATGTCCATTAATATCTATTTCGCTCTACCTCGGAATTAATATATTTTCATATATGTTTAATCGAAGGGGAATTTTTTAGTCGATAAGAGATTTGCCAGCTCACGGGAGTGAACCATCGACACCTTCAAATCCAGGACGAGAGGAAGAACTGGACACAGGAAGACCACAAAGCGGAAATAAATAGGCGCTGGATGAAAACAAGAAAGATCCCAAAAGCAGTCAAACGAATGGATAGCAAGGACTTGGATATGAATAAGAAATATTCAGCTTTCCTACGAAACAGAAGACAATCACGAAAAAAGAGAGAAAAGCTATTACAGGATCATCCATATACCGATTTTGAGCAAAGGTGAAACTGTCAATGTTCATTTCAGGATCATCCAGAGGACGAACCACAAATGGAGACCTGTTTCGGGAAATTCTAAGAAAGATTAACTTTTATTCTTCAGTACTGGAGAGATGAAGAGAGAGGGAGAGAGATGGGGTAAGGGATGCCCTCGCAAAAGAGAAGTGGTAGGCCGACAGTTCAAGCAGAGGAAGACCCACACAAGCCAAAGTCAACCGCTCAGATCATCACGCAAAAGAAGAAGGAACCCTTGGTCGAAAACAAAAGAATAAATAAAAAAAGAACAGAGGAGAAACGCTTCACAAATCCTCAAGAATCCCAACTGGAAAGCTCCCTTCAGGAGTCAAGAGACACAAGGAGGAGGACTATCGAACGAACGAACACACAGACTCTCCGTCCGTCTCCAAGGAAGGAGGAAGACTTCGAAATCCAAAATCGAAGACTCGGAGCTTCAGTCACATTCTCAGACCAACCTTAAGCAACAAGCGTCTTTGAATCAACTCGGCAAGACAGTCAACCAACACAAAGGGAGGTGCGCAAACGAACACACAGCCTCCGTCTGTCTCCAAGGAAGGAGGAAGACTTCAAAATCCATAAGCAAAGACTCGAAGGTTCCGTCAGGTTCTCACCAACCTTCAACCTCAAGCGTCTTCCGACTTAGACTCGGCAAGGAGTTCCGCCATCAAACACGACAAGGAATAAAACCACAAACTCCCGGTTCACATGAGGGACGTCCAGATGCAACGAAGCAGCAACGAGCTTTCAGAGGTCCCCCACAAACTTGGAAATCCTTATTTTGGGATACTATCCAGACAACATAGAAGAAACAACCCTGTTTCCAGAAAGTCTAATTTCTGAGTATATATATATTCAGAAATTCTGAATATATATAAATTCAGAGTTGGAGCAAAGCAAAAAACCAAGAAAAAGAAGTACTACCTTTTTGGTGAGCGGTGCCAAGGAGCAGAGGGAAGGCGCTCATTGCTGGCTAAACAAAACCCCTCTGCCATGATTTGGCCCCGTGATGACACCCCAGCAGTGAGGCATCACTGATGCTGGTAAAAGCGCAAGAGAGAAAATTACGAACAACTTCAAGGGCAGACGAAGGAGATAGGCTATACTTCTGCAGGCAGCGCTGAAAATCATTCCTGAGGATACCAAACGCGGCATAATACCTCACTTTTCGTCATTAAAATAATGCAGTTTTTTTAAATATGCTACTAGAAATGACTAAATTTTATTATTAGAAAAATCAGTAGTTTCAGTACTTTCCCACTTGAACGGTAATGTAATCATATTTAGGCATAAAAAGTTCTCTATATTAAGCCAGCTTTTATTTTCATTCGTAGTTGATGGAAAAATAATAATACATAAATAAAAAGATTTCTCCCTTTCCCATTTTGGTGGAGAAAATCTCATTTGTTTTTTTTTTTGCTAGATGGATATCTAACTAATGTTTCAGGATTGTGTTTAAAAAGCTGTAATACATTTAGTATGTGCATATGCTGCAATTGTTAAATGTAAGGACTGCTGATTAATATTTCACATAACTAACAAATAATAGGCATGAATTACGTCATAGTTTTTCATATTTCCTTATCAAGGTCTTTTTCGCAGGTTTTTTGATTGTACAAGAATTTAAGGAAAAATCTTAATAGTGAAGGAAATGGTATTCATTATTCGGCAAGAATTCCCTCAGAGTTTCTCATATTTCCTAATCATGTTGTTTTTAACAGGTTTCTTTGTGATTGTACAAAAATTTGTAAAAGTAACAACATATCCTAACTTTCGTGCAATTCCTACATAAAGGGTTAACCATATATCAGAGAAATCGATTACTTTGTATTTCCTCTTATCACATAATGAAATTGCTACCAGCAAAGTTTCAAGATTAAATATTTATAGTATATTCGAAAAATATGTCCCTTCTGAAAAAAAAATAAAATAAAACTAGCGTTTGCGGCATTGCCAGGTTCATAAAGACATTTCGACTTTCATCTTTAACTAGTTCTTAACTGCAGTCAGCTATACAGATGATTATTTACATGAGATTATTAAGCACGCTAGCTGTCACTTCATAGAGTTCCTTTTAATTCACTCTGCCAAAATAAAATAACAAAAATAAATTCCTTTTCAAAGTTCACAAGATAGCATATTTTCACCCCAAGGCCTCTCACTTATTAATTTGAAACTTATCAATATTCCCATTGTCATTATGCAACTTCTCCAGGGCCTCTTGTCCTCCTGAAGTAGGTTTGAAGGCCTCTTTGGTCTCTGAACCCCAAATCCCGTTCACAAGCACAAAGCCTTCTTATGGAAATTTTTGAAACTGACGCCGTGAACGTGAATATGCAAGTGCTTGGCGAGTATGCATGCACCCACTGCATTCTCCTAAATATTCATACGCACTACGTAGATTAAGATTACATATTCTGATTTTTCTCTCGTTGTCATGCCGAAATAGTCTCGAGCAGAAAGGCTATCTTGGAGAGAGAGAGAGAGAGAGAGAGAGAGAGAGAGAGAGAGAGAGAGAGAGAGAGAGAGAGAGAGAAGGGGGTGGGGGGACAGGGAGCCCGTACGAAGGAACAAAAATTAATATGGGATCCTTCTTTTTTCCTTGAATAACTTTCAAGACTTTCCAGTAGCCTACGTAAGCAAAGTGTGAACCAATCTTTTATAAAGAAAAAAAAAAAAAAAAAAAGGAAAAGTCTTAAGTGTTGAGGACTTCACCTCCATAAAAAAAAAACTCCTTTTTATAATATTTGTTCCGAGTTAATTTAGAACCCTTTGCCTTTTCTCAATGGTCATTATCCAGCTTCAATGGTGTCTCCTAAGGATTCTTAGAGGAACGAATAAATTTTTTTTTAAAATATAGCCTTTTCTTCTTTGATTTCAGGTCAAGATTTAGGGACATTTCCTTAAGCGGGAATTTCTTGGAATGCATTAGGGATAGCATTCACCTCTCTCATATATATATATATATATATATGCAGAAGCCAGGTACTATGTCGTACCTCTAAGTAAATGGGGATACAATCCACAATGAAGTAAATTCCTCTTGTAGTTTAAAATATATATTACTTGTATAGGATTAAAGCTTTCGACCATCAACTGTGGTCTTGTTCACTAAAGTGAACAAGACCACAGTTGATGGTCGAAAGCTTTAATCCTATACAAGTAATATATATTTAAACTACAAGAGGAATTTACTTCATTGTGGATTGTATCCCCATATATATATATATATATATATATATATATATATATATATATATATATATATATATATATTATGTATGTATATATATGTATATATATATATATATATATATATATATATATATATATATATATATATATATATATATATATAAAACAGTGAGAGATTAGTAGTTAATCTCCTCCCTTCCTTCCGCATGAATGTTATAATCCCCCTCTTGACTTATCGCTGCTGTTAATAAGAATAATCGTACGCCAGAATAAATATAGCACTTATTAACTTCCCAGAGGGAAGTGAATGCACAGAAGCAATCAATGACCTTTGGTGACCGATTGTCGAAAATGATTGTTCGGTATCTTTGCAGTGAGAGCTTAAAACTAACCTTAAATAATAATAATAATAATAATAATAATAATAATAATAATAATAATAATAATATAATAGAAATTAGAAGGATATGGGATACGCCAGTGGAAATTGTATCCCTAATCATAGGAGCACTAGGCACGATCCCAAGATCCCTGAAAAAGGAATCTAGAAAAAATAGAGGCTGAAGTAGTTCCAGGACTCATGCAGAAGAGTGTGATCCTAAAAACGGCGCACATAAGAAGAAAAGTGATGGACTCCTAAGGAAGGCCCGGATGCAACCGGAAACCCTACGCTATAAATACCACCCAGTCGAAATGGAGGACTGTGATAGACAGAAAAAATAATAATAATAGCAATAATAATAAGGCTTATTGAAAGTTATTGCTGCTTCAGCACTGTTGATTCTATAGAGTAAATTTAGCAATAACTTTCAATAAGACTTGTTTAAAAAAGGGTCTACTACCAAGAAGTAATAATAATAATAATAATAATAATAATAATATTAATAATAATAATAATAATAGCTCCATTGTCTTCGATGCAAGTCATTTGATTTCTCTCTCTCTCTCTCTCTCTCTCTCTCTCTCTCTCATCTATATCTATATATATCTATATATATATATATATATATATATATATATATATATATATACATATATATATATATATATATATAATATATATATATATATATATATATATATATATATATATATATACATATATATAATATATATATATATATATATATATATATATATATATATATATATATATATATATATATATATATATATATATATATATATATATATATATATATAATATATATACGTATATATATATTATATATATATATATATATATATATATGTATATATATATATATATGTGTGTGTGTGTGTGTGTGTGTGTGTGTGTGTGTGTGTGTGTGTATACAGAGATTTCATTGGTAAATCTCAAATTGAATTAATTTTTAATTGAATGCGTTTCATATAATGAATAAACAAAACATAGTCGACGCTGATTACTGGAAAAGATGTGTTAACTCATAAGGCAAAATTATCCAAACAACACAATACCTAACGACTGAATGATTCAGCAATGATTAAAAGATGAGGTGAACATTAATAACATTTAACTAAATTAGATGGAAGTTTACTTCACGCAAGAAAACAGAAGCTGCGTAGGACATAAATAGCAACCGCCGGAGGCTTCTGCTTCCGCCAGCGATAATCTAATTACAGAGATCTCGCCTGACCAATTACGATCATTAATATCATTCTTCATCGGTTATAATGCATACGTAAATATATTAACATAATGTAATGTTACTACAGAATCGTCACGAATTTAGTCCGTAACAAATTCTACAAGATATTGGTTTCCGTTTTTGACTCTGTTACAAGGTTTCTCGACAGATTTTACATATAATTAGCTAATTCAGATATATTTAACCACGTACCCTCGTAAGGTAGTGATATAAAATATAAATCGCAAAACAAACATCTTTCCAAGCACAAGCCATACTTTGGTTAAGGCGCAGAGTTTTCCCATATATTCTTTATGAATATAATCTATAAACTATATTTTCAGTATCATAACAACTATATGTATTTCAAATCAACACCATTACGTATACACTTTCATTATAGATAAAAAAATATATATATAATTGCTATCAAAACCACAGAAAAAAAATGGTTGGATCGCGAGACACTCTTTATAGTACTAACTGATGGCTCCAAACGCTTTCCACATGGTTGGACCCTTTCAAAACAGTGATGCCAACCCCTCTAAACCTACCGCCCCCAACCCCTACAGGACACGAAAAATTACCATACATAACTGAAAATGACCCCAATATTCTGCGGCTATGATAATAAATAAATCTTTAGATTATGTTTATATGCAATATCATGAATACTAATATGCATATTGGTCTAAATCTACCTTGTTACAATTACCCTACAGTTGGCAACACTGTTTCAAAGTAGTCTAGTCCATCCTCTCATCTACGCAAAACCCTTTTACTACGTATCTTTCATTTCCCAGCATTTCAATTCTACATTTGGTTTCAGTAAGAAGTACAATCTATCTATCTATCAATATATATATATATATATATATATATATATATATATATATATATATATATATATATATATATATATATTAGACGAATATATCACAGAGAGTATACCATCCCTATTGGCCACCTTCTCATAAGAATTCATCCGGTTCTCTGCAAAGCATTATCGCAGTTATATGTTAACCTTCATTTCCTTACCATTTCTTCAGATCGTTAATAAGTAAACTAAGCAGAGAGAGAGAGAGAGAGAGAGAGAGAGAGAGAGTCTATAAAACTACTACTTATCAAAAATTTATTTCATTATGTCTAAGTAAACGAAACGGTTCTTATGCACCTTAATGAAGATTTTTTTTTTTTTTTTTTTTTTTTTTTTTTTTTTTTTTTTTCGTATGTTCAAACATAGGCCTTTTGCACATTAGGATATTGAACTACTACGCCTCTCTTTGCACACAAATTAAATTGCAATGGTTCATCTGACTCTTTATGCGACTATCTTGGAAACGGTAAAGCGAGCCAACTCCACGTAAACATAAAAGCATCGTTAGTTCAGTTTCTTCGTGGTTTTGGCCAAGGTAACATGAATTAAATTAAATTAGATTACCTGTGATATCACTGACGTTCTGTTGAAACAAAAGGATATTGTAATTACTATCATTATTAGCTAAGCATTGAAACACCTGTATGGGGTTGTCTCCAATATAAAGTATTCATTAAAGACTATCAAGTATTCATTAAAATCTATCTAATTCATGTCCGTCGATGATTCTCCATTCCTTACTTGTGATAATCATTTGACAGCTAATCATGTAATACAGAACCCTAACCTTGCACAAAAACAGAGAAAAGGCTTACTTAACCACGCCAACAACACAGACACCCACATATATGTCTGTGTAGATACACATATGCCTGTATGCGTGTGCACGAGTGTACTGCTGTATACTAGTTTGTCTACATTGTGTGGTTGTCTAGGAAGTTCGAGCATCACCACAAAGTTTTACACCTTACACCTTAAGACTTCCTTAAATCACCATCATTTTTGAAGGTTGGGAACAAAATGACACTCAACGCCGAGGCTTAAAAATGCCTCAAGTAACGGAATATTAGTAGAATAATATTGGGAACACCCACGCAGGATGTGGTAGTTACGAAATGAGACATCTTTTGCTTTGTACTATATACCATATGGGAGAGCAAGCCCAATTACATAACTTAACACATAAATCTATCTCTCTATCTATGTATATTGTAGTATATATACATATTCCGTGAGCCATTATTAATATGTATATCGTATATACCACATGAATTGCTTTCATGCAATTTATTTTCCATGGCAAAAGCTTAAAATAAGCAAACATTTGCTCCACAAAGCACAGGTAACAACCAATTAGAAAATATATTAAAAATATTACCAACCTTCAGTAGAAGGTTGTCCACAAGTTGTCCTATAGCAATCATGTTTCGAATGACCCATATGGAAATGAACGTTAGAATTGTATGTTACTTACAGATCAGCTTAACATCTCATAACGAGAGAGAGAGAGAGAGAGAGAGAGAGAGAGAGAGAGAGAATATCACTGGACAATTAAATCTGCCTTGCATCTCATAACGAGAGAGAGAGAGAGAGAGAGAGAGAGAGAGAGAGAGAGAGAGAGTTATCACATACCTATGGTAGAGGTAGTTTGAAATCCTAGACCAACACACTGGGTCTTATTTAACCTGCTGAATCGAACCATATAAACTTTGCATCACGAGTAGCCTCATCAAAACTATTAAAAATTATTGTTTCCTCGGCTGTAACCTAAATAAATTCATCTAAACGAGAATAAATAGAAAGTTAAGAGGATATACTGAACGTGACCTTTATCTCATATAATATTCGCAATATATATATATATATATATATATATATATATATATATATATATATATATATATATATATATATATATATACAGGGTGTCCATAAAGTCCCAGTACCATTACAATCAATAAATACTTGTAATGGTACTGGGACTTTATGGACACCCTGTACACCACATTAACAAATGACCGTATGCCACTCCGCCAATGCTGTATCTTAGAATTCAACTTAATATAATGTTTTAATTAATACAGAACTATGTCAAAGAAATGCCTTGCTCTTACCAACACAGACAGCATAAATTTGTGGAATTACGAAGTCGATTTTTCAAGTAGGCCTAGACCGATGTCAGCACCATAGCAATCCGTATTTTCAGCTTCCTTCACTACCAGTCTTTGTTTTTCTGTTGTAACTATCAATGCACGACTGCTGGAGCCCATTTGGCCACAGAGATACTCTTAAAATCGACAGAAAATATATCACACTGTTCGATGACACACCTCAAAATGGCGTTAGAGCAACGTGGTGACGTCTAGCAAACCACTGGGTAAAACCATGGTTTAAATAATGTCAAAACTCATACTAAAAATTATTATAGATTACATGCTATACATTTCATTTTTTATAATAAAAATTACAAATAAAAGGAAGGTTAATAGTTAACTTTTATATTTTATTATCGTAATTTTATCTTATACACAAGTATAGTTTTTTACTTCATTTAGGAGCGTTTTCACCATGTCGGTTCATGATTCGTAGATCGGTAACACGAGACTGCACCTGATGTCGGTCTAGAAGTAGCAATAATTGTAATATTCAAACTTTAGACGCAATTAAATATATAAACTGGCACTATGGAATTACAGATAAGCTGAATAAAAACTTGCGATTTTAAACAAATCAAAGTAGTTCATAATGGGAAAGGGTTCATCTAAAAATAAAGGAAAAAATTAAACATATCGTCTATAAGATTCGTCAAGACTGCGATGACGTGGGTTTGACAAAAATTCTAAAGTATTAACAGATTAAATTTATTTTGCTAAAAAAGTAAGTTTTTATTTAGTTTATATCTGTAAATGCAACGTCAGGTTAAATGTCAAGGCGAAGAGATATTCAACCGATTACACAATAGGAGGTGAACTGACTCACAATGGTCCAGTTGTCAACTTGTCACCCGTTTATTTTAAGGGATGGCGTTATACCATTAACATCTTGCCCGTGAATATCCATAGCTAACTAGCCACCTGGTACACAATTAAGTGATTAGATTAAATGAAGTATACAAGTTTTAAGCGTACGTGATTAATTAAAACGTTCTCGCTAGAGACGTGAACGTCCCAGCCACTGCCCAGTAAGTTGTTAAATGTCTGACTGTAAAGAAAACGCCACCATATGTGTACATCTTCTGGTTAAGAACGTAATGCTTCTTGGATAGGTTATATCACTGTTATTATCGGTTATTCCTTTAGGTTTATGTTTTCAACACAGGAAGACGGGTGGTTGGTGGTTATATGATAAGAATGGAAGCTGGTTATTGCCGTAGAGCGTAAAAAACATGGAGCGGAGATATCTTGTCGTGGGTGTGAGACCTCTGGCGGCCATATTGAACGATCTCGGTCCAGTTCATAGTACTATAAGCTACTGTGGATACGAAGCACTACGTAAGGCTACCTTGCTTTTTCATAACCTCCTGTTTAATCATCATAAGAATGTGTTATTTTCAAAGGTATATTTCGAAGTATTTCTATTCTGAGGTTTATTGGCATTGAAGTACAGAATTTTGCGTTGTAATCCGTACAACCTGACAGCTTACCTTCAAAAAGAAGGGGAAAAAAGCTGATATCTGAACATTCCAGACAGCAGATGAAGTCCTTCCATCTGGAAAAATCTCTCCTGAAGATTATGATTACATAGTAACTTACGAGACGACAAATGAATTAAACAAAATCTCCGCGAAATATGACAGTTGCCATAACTGCTCGCGTACGCCTGACCATGAAAGCTTAAGTTTAAGTTAGTTAATACTTTATTCAAATGAAGATGTAGGGTAGCTAGAGGCATGCATGATATATATATATATATATATATATATATATATATATATATATTATATATATATGTATATATATATGTATATATATATATATATATATAATATATATATAGATATATATATATATATATATATATATATATATAGTACATGCGTGTGTACGTGTTTGTGTGAGGAGTACGCGCATGCATATATGTTTTCATGTACCGAGTCAGACAGACATTGAGTGAAATGGAGATAAAGTATATTAATTAACATCCGCTAACGGGAAATGCACAGAATACTAAACCCTTTTACATCATGCTCCTTTCAACGTTGCGTTTATCCCCGATTCAGTTCCAATTGTGACCCATTCATATGCAAATGACTCCGCACACAGGGATTTTATTAAATTAATATATGAAGTGTTGCACCATTAAACATTTGTTATGCGTATTGAATTTACTCTATCCAAAAATGACGTCGTAAGTACAATGATGAGATATGACTTGCTTTAATAGATCATATCAATGAAGATTTGTAAAGAGAATACTACTTGATATATATATATATATATATATATATATATAATATATATATATATTATATATATATATATATATATATATATATAGATATATATATATATATATATATATATATATATATATATATATATATATATATTGCAACGGTATTGATTACATTAGTTATGGTGTCATCACTTAAAAAAATAAAATTGAGACCGATTCTTGCAGAGGAATAGATAAATATCCTCCAGGCAGAAGACTTAATGGGTGAGGTGTATCTTACATTTGTCCCCTGTGTAGAATTTCAGTATCAGTTCTTTAATAATAATAATAAAACGGGCCTAAACCTGAACACCTACTAGATCTGCTCAGCAAAGCCGCTTGCAGGTAACTCAAGCAATTCACAGGATACATTCAAACTGAATACATACAGCATGTATCATAGCGTATGATGATTATTCAGAATTAGCAATATATCTTTGTAGATGTAAACGTAGTGGCGAACATTTGCATCTTTTATTCATATATTTCTCTATCAGGGAAAACCTGCTGTCTAGACTTGTAGGGTGTTTTTTTTTTTTTTTTTTTTTTTTTTTTTTGTGGGGGGGGGGGGGCGGCACCCAGTAATGTTTCAGGTTAGAGCACGCAATTCGTATGACAGGTCTTAGTCTCGCCTACGATAATGACAATCTCATCGAGGGTAAAGAGATATAAGAACTGTTTTGCCGAACCGTCATTTCATTATCATCCATCCGCATTCCTCGCTTTTATTCTGCTTGCTTTATTTTATCATTCAAGCATCAGTTTCGACGAATATTTTGACCTCACGAAAACAAAGTATGCTGTGATAAACGTCAGTATTAACTTCATCAGCGAAGTATACTACTTTCTGCGCGCCCTGATATATCAGGTCTGATGGCATCAGTCGTCTACTTTACACGAGATAGCATAGAAAAACTTTTTGGGAGTTTGTGGTAAATAAACAACTTCGGGTAGATAGTCGTTGCAGAGACAAAGTTTCCGCTTTGAGCTTTGAGCGACCGACTGAAGTCTCCTCCATTATATCGGTCTCTTTAAGCGAGGGTTCGTTGCCATGGAACGCCAGTTATATGATCTTTGTGCCAAAGGTCGCTCGTATTACAGGAAATAAAGAAATATTTCATATGTTTATGAAATAGTTTGATTAAGATGAAGGTGAAATATTTTTTTCCCTTTTCTTTTATTTCTCCCTTTTGATTTTTACTTGCAAGTTAGGATTAATATATATCTATATATATATATATATATATATATATATATATATATATATATATATATATATATATATATATATATGCTTAAAAAATCACAGTAGATGCACGTGACTTCATTAAAAAAGCGAATACCACGGGAAAATTATAGTCAGAAATCCAAGCGCTTTTGTCTTTCTGCCTATAATTTTCCTGTGTATTGTTATATATATATATATATATATATATATATATATATATATATATATATATATATATATATATATATATATATATATATATACTTGTGCTTGTGTGTTTATCCATTGAGCAAACACACAAATGCACGCACAAGCATATAAAATAAAACCACGACTCTCCTGCATGACGTCACAGGGAATCAAGGGAGGTCCTCCATCCGATATAACTCTTCATCAGGAAGGTCTTCCTGCGAGAGGAATTCCAATTTGTCGACCGAATGTTCCCACGTCCACTGGCCACCGAATATCAGGGGGTAATAATTCAGGATGTAATATTCAGCAACGCTCTCGCTTTTAGTGAAGTCCTTCATAAACCGAACTAAATATTGGTTTACAGTTTTCTTCTGAGAATGGAATAATAAACCCATAAGGTTACTTACTATAACTTCTCTACTTGTAAGTATTTACACAGTAGTTTACTTAAAACTGAAAGTACTCGAGTTTTAAGTAAAATACTATGTAAATGGTTTATTCCTATTAATAATAAGTAAATAAAAAAAGCTCGATTACTGTGAGATGAAGGAATTTGAAATCCACAAGGTTACTGAGTATATCTTGTTAACTTGTAAGTATTTATACAGTATTTTACTTAAAACTTAAAGTATTCGACTTTTAAGTAAACTTTTTCGTAAATGGTTTATTTTTATTAATAATACTAAATAAAAAAGCTCGGTTCCTGTCAGATGAAGGAACTTGTAACCCACAAGCTTACTTACTATAACTTCTCTACTTGTGAGTATTTACATAGAATTTTACTTAAAACTTAAAGTACTCGAGTTTTTTTAAGTAAAATTCTATGCAAATGGTTTACTCTTATTAATAATAATGGATAAAGAAAAAAGCTTGGTTCCTGTAAGATGAAGGAACTTGAAACATAAAGGTTACTGAGTATAACCTCTCTACTTGTAAGTATTTTACTTAAAACTTAAAGTACTCGAGTTTTAAGTCACTTGCCATCCATTCTGGTTTGAGAGTCCCTCTACTTTCCTGGCTGAAATTGCTTCGTCATTCAATTATTACAGAGGGAACCGAGGAAAATGAGGACCCTCGAATTCCTGAGGTTAGGTCAGATATTCTACCTGTCACGATCATAGATTGGCTCGGAGTTAACTGCTGGAAATGATACAGAGTATATCACAAAAAAGGTCTAGAAATTTTGAACTGATTCTGAGACTGAAAGTTTGGCAATATATATATATATATATATATATTTAAGATCGAATTCCTGTCTCTTTCATGCTTACATAGGTTTATTCATCGTTCGGTGCGACTTTCAGGAGTTTGACTAGAACCGAAATTGTCACTTGTCTGTCTGCCATCAGAAGCTTTCCATCTCTCACTCAACGTAGTGTATATATATATATATATATATATATATATATATATATATATATATATATATTATATATATATATATATATATATATATATATATATATATTATATATACACACACACAACATATATATATATATATATATATATATATATATATATATTTATATATATTATATATGAAACTCTAATATTATTTCTTACTGACATACGATTTAAACCCTGTTTACATATTAGTTGAAAAGATTACCTTTTGCAGATGGAGGAAAATGGGTAACTCTTCCCCCTCATAAATAATGAAAAAAGAAAAGAAAAAAAGTCTTTTCGTGAAATAATTATTACAAAAGTAATACCATAAATTAACGATTAATTCCTTCCTTTAGTATAAAAGGGAAATCCTTAGAATATTGCTTCTGTAATTTAACACTACATAACCCTTTGATGTGCCGATGAAGGTGTTGTCTGACTATTTTAAACAAAGATTTACACTCTATTTCCACTATCCCACCCTTTACCCCCCAATCACCCTCCCCCTAGTAAAAAATAATCGTCACAAAGAACGATAACAGAGCGCATTAAGTAAGATAACTATTGTTAAAAAGACCTTTGGCGTTTGCAAGTACTTTGAAATGCCCCCCCCACCCCCCCCCCAAAAAAAAAAAAAAATCGTCTCTAAAGGATTAATATTTACTTTTTTATCTTCTCGTTGACAAAGTCGTCCTGTTGCTCTTCTTTCCCTCTAAAGGATTTTAGGTCCTATGATCCTTCGCCATACGACCTGTTTTCCCTTCACCGGAGGAATCATGTCATTCCGCTCAGATGACCGGAAACTTGGAGACTGAGGTCTTCGGAGCCTTTATTTTTGTGTTCTTTGCTGTGAGAGATGCGGATTGTTCCAGGCTTTTAAAGACACGAAAGCAAGTTTCCAGGCCGTTTGCCAGCTGAACAGTTTTTCCAGTGAACTTTCCAGCTCCTGGCAGTACTATGCTGCGTGGTGTCTTGTTTCGTAACCTAAAAGCTTACAGATGAAACAAGAAGCTAAGTAAGAAAGCGGACAGCATAATTCAATGTTGAATAGTTTGGGCGTAAGTGCTATAGAAAATGTCAGTATTCAAACTTTCTCATATGCAGTTTGCCCGCCAGAGAAAACAAGTGAAAAATCGAGTTTTCTGCACAGCGTAATAGGCTGTATGAGCCGCGGCACATGAAACGTTCGGCAACGGGCCGTTGGTGGTCTGTACAATAATGTTACCAGAAGCATGATCATGGATAACTTTAACCTAAATAAACTGAAAACTACTGAGGCTAGAGGGCTGCAATTTAATATGTTTGATGATTGGAGGGTGGGTAATCAACATACCAATTCGCAGCCCTCTAGCCTCAGTAGTTTTAAGGTCTGAGGGCCAGACAGAAAAATTGGGGACGGATAGACAAATAGCTATCCGAATAATTTTCTTTTCATTCTTGGTTACCAGGTGTATAGAACGAACTTACCTAATATCAGAAATATTTTCCACTTTACGAAGACCTGTTCTTCAATGAAACAGAAATCGAATATAGTATATTCGGTTCGAATAACAGTAATACATAACAGAGTCGCGCTGACATAACACTGCTTACCATAGCTTATGAGACGTTTGTTTGGCAGCCGGTGATTGGCTGGTACCGGGAGGTAGCCAGCTCCCGTCCAATCAGCGGCCGCCAAACCAACGACTCGTAGGCATAAGGCTCACCCAAGGATCTACCTCAAGTGAACCAGCTACAGTGTTGTGTGCGTCATATTGCCTATGGACAGTTTCAGTGCGCTGAATTCAAAAGACAATCGTTTCCACAAGATATAAAATGTAACTACATAACTGCTTAACATCAGGTTATAGACAATAAATTATACCCCATAAACTGAGATTCCTTTATTTATGCTTTTCGTCGGGTTATGTAACTCTTAAACTGATGTCAAATCATGCTGTCATCTTGTAATAACACAGAGATTCAAAGTTAATTCTCTTTTGATGTTAAGACGTCAATGTTGATCAAGCATGATTCTCATTTTAGCGACTAAGAAGTCATTCTTGAAAAAGAACAATTATATATAACTATATATAACTATATTGATTTATGGAAGTAGTTAGCGTGATCGTTAACAACGCATGCTTCTGGTGGAATAGAAATTTGTGTCAAATTGTTTAATGACGATGGGAAATGCAAAAATCAATAAAAAGACTTATACCTTTTAAATCTTCAATCTTTACCCTTTAAGAATTTTCGGCTCCGTTCCGTCCCAGTAAATCCTCCTCTGAGAGCCTCTGAAAGGGTGGTGGTGTTTTCAGATTCTTTCCAGGCCACTTATCCTTCCACGAGTTCTCTAACACGCTCCTGGAATCTGGAAGAGAGTTTCCAGATTTTAGTTATAAAGGTCTGACATGTAATAGGCCTGGCGTTTGTAGTGTAATGATTGGGAAATTGTAGCGGGAATTACTTATGGAATCTGGAAGGAAGTTTCCAGACTTTACTTACTGGAAGTGTTTGACATGAAATAGGCCTGGAATTGATGATATAATGATTGGGAAATTATTGCTAGAAGTGTGACATGAAATAGGCCCGGCATTGGTAGTGTAATGACTGGGAAATTGTGGCGGGAATTACTCCTGGAATCTGGAAGGAAATTTCCAGGATTTTAGTTATAAAGGTCTGACATGAAATAGGCCTGGAATTGGTAGTATAATGATTGGGAAATTATTGCTAGAAGTGTCTGACATGAAATAGGCCCGGCGTTTGTAGAGTAATGATTAGGAAATTGTAGCGGGAATTACTCCTGGAATCTGGAAGGATATTTCCGGATTTTAGATATAAAGGTCTGGCATGAAACAGGCCTTGAATTGGTAGTATAATGACTGGGAAATTATTGCTAAAGGGTCTGACATGAAATAGGGCTGGAATTGGTAATATAATGATTGGGAAATTGTAGCGGGAATTACTCTCGGAATCTGGAAGGAAATTTCCAGATTTTAATTATAAAGGTCTGACGTGAAACAAGCCTGGAATTGGTAGTATAATGATTGGGAAATTGCAGCGGGAATTATCGCTCGGGGTGTAAGCATACAAACTACTTTGTTGTAGTTGTTCTTCTTGTTGTGGGGTAGGAAAGGTCTATAGAAAAGCCTAAAAATGTCTGGAAAAGGTGTTTCGCGCTGAGTTATAGACACAGGAATTTTATGGTAGGATATTTATGATTTATATATTAGAATGAAAAAGAACAGGTCTCAGCTCTCATAAACTATACAAAAGAGAAATATTTCGAACAAAGAAATATATCGGGTTGCAGTGGAATCCCTCTTTTATCGACTATTTGGTCGTTCTAAATTAAGTTTGATTTCAAGCGCGAACGTGGCGCAAAAATTATTTTAACAAATAGCAGAATTAGTTTTCAGAGAATTTGGAAAAGATAGTTGGAAATAAAATGTTGAACAAATTCGTGAACTGGAAATTGGCAGGCTATAGAGATTACCGAGAAATGGTGATTGATGAAAATAGATTTTTATTATAGAAAATATAGGACATTCATTGTAGACCGGTTTTTCTCCTTGATTGAATTAACCGATTATCGTCCTTATATCTTAATTTTAGGAGCTATAAAATTGCACATATTTCGCGAGAGGTCTTTCTGTTTATCACTTAAATTACACGTTAATATATATATATATATATATATATATATATATAATATATATATATATATATATATATATATATATATATATTACATACGTATGTACGTGACTTCATTAAATAAGCAAATACCATAGGAAAATGACAGGCAGAAATCCAAGCGCTTTCGTCTTTACTAAGACATTGTAAAGGAATAAACATATATATATATATATATATATATATATATATATATATATATATATATATATATATATATATGAATGTCATGAACCCTGGAAAAATGCAGTATTAGTGATAACCAAGAATTATTATTTTTTGTTTTGTTTTGTTTTAACTTCATGAGCAGAGAGATTCATTAATTTCAAAATAACCAATGAGATGGCATATGGTTAATAGTAAACTGAATAGTATACGTATATAGTGCGTTTTTTTATACGTTTTTAGCTGAAAGCAACTGCAATCATGGGTACTTGAGAATGTTGCTTTTCCCAGCTATATTAGCTACACGATATGTATTTTCGTAGTCTTATATTTATGTTTTATGTAACTGAATGTTGACTAGTTGAAAAAACGCCCGGCAGAGGGCTAGCTGGTGTTGTCCCTGGTCTTTGTCAAGAAAACATGAGTTTATACGACCTCTAGGTCACCAAAAGCTTTGTGAGTATACCCACAGGTGTGAACATGCAGTGACTATTTTGCCCTTCCTCAAGTAAAGTAAGACCGTAACTTTTGCTTATTTAGGCGTCGAAACAGCAGGAGTGGGCTCCGGTTTCCTGGCCGTGAAATTCATATGTCCGCAGGCTACGCTCAGGGAATCTCGGTGGCCCGACTTTAGCGGTTAATAAAGTTGGCGACGACGCACAGACTTTGTACCCAGTGAAATCCAGAGACAGTGACCCTTCCGCTTTCTGTGTATTTATTTATGACCTACTTGAATGTCTTTGCAATAAAAGGTCTATATATATATATTATATATATATATATAATATATATAATATAAATATATATATATCAAATATATATAATAATATATAATATATATATAAATATATATATATCTATATATATATATATATATATATAATATTATATATATAATATATATATACATATATATATATATATATAATATATATATATAATATCTATATATATATATATATATAATAAAGATATAATATATATATATATATCATATATATATTGTATATATATATATTATATAGTATATATATAATATATATATATATATATATATAATTTATATATATCTATATCTATATATATATATATATTATATAATATAATAATCTATATATATAGTATATATATATATATGACTATATAATAGTATCTATATATATATATATAGATCTATAGTATATATTATATATATATATATATTCGATATAATATTATATATTATATATCTATATATATATATCATTATATATATTATATAATATATAATATATCTATTATAAGATATATTATAGATAGATATATATATATATATATATATCTATCTAATATATATATATATATTATATATATCTATGTAATTAGATATATATATATACATTAAGAAATATATATATTTATATATATATATATACGAGAGAATATAGAGATATATATATGTTATCTAATATATGTAGATGTATATATAGCTAGATATATATAGTATTATATATATATATTATATACATATAGATAATATATATATATATATATATATAGATATATATATATAATATACATATATATATAATATATATATATATATCTATCTATTATATATATATATTCACATTAGACAATAACAAAATGGAAATCCTATAACAGGAAACGTAGATAATAAATTAAAACGTAAAGGGCGGATTTACATAATGCCATAGAGTGAATCTCTTCCATGAGAAGGATACCAGACACAAATGAATACTCACACTCTACGTATTCTTATTCGGAGAAAGACGCGTTATCGTTGCAGACTTCAGTGTTCTGTTGCAATCATTCCCAAGATATGCGGACGATTTCTTGAAAGAAGCGACTAAATCTTCAGAATGGCTTTTACGATGCTCGTAATATCTACGTATTTTAGAATTAATCTCATGGAGAGGGTAAATATGATACGATAATAGAAAACAAATAAAATAATAATAAAAGCAGAAACAAATAAGAAGGAAACTGGAACAACGATTTCATGGGAAAACAGACGTCCTTGAATATAACAAGTTTGTCAGGGCGTTTAACGAGATGCAAGGATTGTTTGGCTTGTTTGTTACAATGTATACAGTTTCGGTACATCGTCTTGGCTGTTACATAGACATTGTTCTTTTATTCAGAATTGTCAGTGTGTTGTCATTTATTCCTTGGAAACTGCTCTTAAGCAGGGATAGAGCAAAAGAACTATTGCATTGCTTGGTTACTGACGATGGTTTTTATTGTTAACATTCTTATGAAAACAAATATGTTTTCTAAATCTAGCTGGAATTCAATAGCTGCGAGACTGCGTCTGTCTTTAGACCGAGAGAGAGAGAGAGAGAGAAATCTGATTGCGATACGATCTCAAGCCAAGAAATCATTACTTTTTAGCGTTGTAAATGACGCATTTGAAGTTCATTCCTAACAATATGAAATTCTTTGCTTTCCCTTTTTAATTATTCTCCCTCATCGTTATCCCACTCAGCATTTACAATTTTCTCATTTCTAAATCATCCAGGATTTTGTTTTTAACTTTCGTACAGCGAATTCCCACACAACTAAGATTGTAATAAATTTCGGTGCGCAAGTGAATGTTATCAGGGGCTATATATATTAACTTTCACGTAGGGAACATAAGTTATGGTTGTGATAATCAATGCAAAGCTTCTAATATTCCCTGAACCTTCTTGGCAATAATTTTAATATTGGGTTATTCTTTCGCACCACATTTTCATTTCCACGGAAACCGTATCATGAAACTATGTCATACACCCCCCCTCCCCACCCCCAACACCCCACCCACCCCACCCCAAAAAAAAGGCAGAGGCCGAAACGAAAGAAGTTTGCTTCAGTAAATTACGAAACCTTGGAAAATATAGCTATAGTAGATTCACATCACCCGTGCAAATAATGTCTAGGCCTGTCCTTTACGACACTCCTGATCGGCTGTTGATAAGCCAACCACAGGGCTGGGAACTCTCATCAGTCTCTCGAGAGAGTTCACATAGGCAGGATGTATGTTCCACCCCTCCTTAGAGATACGTCTTTCAAAAGTATCCCTCAGGAGAGGTGGAACATAGATCATACCTATGTGAACTCTCTCGAGAGAGACTGAGAGTTTCCAACCCTGTGATTGGCTTATCAACAGCCCCAATCAGGTGCGTCGTAAGGGACTGGCCTAGACATCAAATGCACGATTGATGTGAATTTTCCAGTCCTGGTCAAATACGCTTTACGCAGGATACCGTTAATGGAGATTATAGGCTATTCTTTTCAGCCAAAGGACCAAAACCACACACACACACACACACACACACACACATAAAACATTTTTGAGTATTACACCTTCATAACTTTTTCACCCCTCTAAAAAGCAACCGCTGAGTCAAGACAACCTCAGAAGCTTTAACCAACTAAAATTAGTTGGTTAAAGCTTCTGAGGTTGTCTTGACTCAGCGGTTGCTTTTTAGAGGGGTGTAAAAGTTATGAAGGTGTAAGACTCAAAAATGATTTTGTGTGTGTGTGTGTGTGTGTGTGTGTGTGTGTGTTTTGGTCCTTTGGCTGAAAAAGAATAGCCTATAATCTCCATTAACGGTATCCTGCGTAAAGCGTATTTGACCAGGACTGGAAAATTGTATTCATGTAAATACAGACTACCTGATATGAATGGGTCACTTCATCTTCGGTTCCACTATAAAACTTTGAGAAGGTGTAGTTCGTAACACACCCAGCTTTCCTTTTTTTGCACGCAGTTGCTTAAAACGTAAGAGTAAGACTGGTGTTGATTTCTTTAAAAAATTATCATTCTCGTATCTAATTATCCCTCGCTTTGGTCCGACAAAGAAAATCATAAAATATACCTAATCTGATTGAACAGGAGGATGCTCTTCCAGTAGACTTTTGATAATGCACCTCTAGTACATCTCATGGGCTGCAGAGTATGATTATAGCAGTAGACGATACAATGCCCACTTCTCAGTGACATGGTTGGTATGGTCTTGGCCTGCCACCTCGGTGGCCGTGAGTTCGATTCTCGGGCGTTCCATTGAGGGGTTACAGATGTGTATTTCTGGTGATAGAAGTTCACTCTCGACGTGGATCGGATGTCACGTAAAGCCGTTGGTCCCGTTTCTGAATAACCATGCAACGTAAAAACACCCTACAAACAAACAAACAAATAAACTTTATGTCCCCTAAGCGGAGGTTTGTTTTGAATAGGCTTCCATCCATAGATCGCGTCACGAATTCCATATTATGAAGAGAAGTCAGACTCAGAATAAAACATCGTTATCATTATTACTGCTTCGGTAAGGCTTCCGTCCAATTCCCTAGGGTGGGGGGAGGGGGTTGCCAAGACAGTTGGAAGGTCGATTGAGTGCCGTTCAACTCATGAATGGCTAATTGCTTCTTTAAATAAAGCACCACCTCATTTGCAGTTCCTCAGAATTTCGTAAACGACGTCATTTGCATACAGAAAGAACTCCATGATGGAACCTGCAAAAACTAGCGGTTTTTTTTTTTTTTTTTCTGTCAAAGGCGTCGGGGGTAAATGATTATTTTGCTATCATAGACTCACCCATGCCAGTCTTGATGTGCTGTGTGTTTGTGTATGTGGGTGTGCGTGTGTGTATTTAAAGGAAACCACAATTTTTTCACACACTCTCATACAAAACTTCATGAAAATTAATACACACAATGCTACTCACATCGAATCATACATAGGCTAAATATGAAGTAATTTGTCGACCATTCTCTCTCTCTCTCTCTCTCTCTCTCTCTCTCTCTGGGTGTGTGTGTGTGTGTACGTAATCCTTTTCCAGTAATTGCAATGTTTATAGAACTTTTGAGTATATTCTTGTTAAGGTACGTTTGCTCATTAGCTGGGATTCCTTGTCTGGAAATGTTAAGTAATTTACCTCAACATTCACCTAAATGAATATACCCGAGACAAGTTATTCTCCGGAAGCTTTTGCAATTATGTCTTTTTCATAGTTTATCCATTGATTTTTTTCAAATATCGATTCCCAGTTGTAGTTAATTTTCGAAAAACTCCCAAGCAAATCTTTATGCAGATTTTACGGGCTGCTGTATGAACAAGAACCCGTGCTGTCATAAGGCCAGCTCAATCATAAACAACTACGCAGGTGACATAATACTGTAAAAGTGCACTTTTAATGACATTCAAGTGCAAATGATTCTATTTGGATGCGCAAAGGAACCACTGGTACTGGAGATAGAGCTTTTGACAGTCGCCTGGACCAAAAGTGTTTCGTTCGTATTCATGTGAATTAGTTTTATTGCTAATGAATAAAAACACCAATCCGATTTCAAATGCATGGCGTTCCTTTCAACTCATTGAAATACAAAATTTCTCCTTGTTGGTTTTGTCCATTTTCGGAATTAGTGTAACGTCATCGCGCCATCTGGCAACTCTTCCTCCTGATTATTTTTGCTAGCTCGCTAAAATTAGTTTCCGTAGAATTACATTATTAAAGACTGTTCTGATAGCAGTTAAAGGTTATACTTGAATGAAAAACAGATTCTTGACGATTAATAACGATAATGGAGGATGAGGATTTGGTATTAATGCAATGAAAAGAGGTTGAAAATAAAATTTTAAAAAAGGAAAACTGATGTTCAATCGTTATTAAGCTTCCTTACTAGATTCCAATGCCATGCCATATATATGTATGTATATATATATATATATATATATATATATATATATATATATATATATATATATATATACACATGTATATATATATATATATATATATATATATATATATATATATACATGTGTATATATATATATATATATATATATATATATATATATATATATATATATATATATACATATATATATATTGAAGTTCTGGGTGTTCATGTGCGTACGTGAATTAATTTACAGACTTGCCTATTAATACGTCGTATAGCTAGGCGCCTGTATAATGACGAGAAATTATATTATACATCAAATTAACGTATTTGATAATATAGCCTTATAAAATTTTATTAAACCACATATTTTAGGTGTACTGAATTCGAGAAACGTGGTGTGGTGAAGGTGAATAAATCGAAATGTCTTAAAAATCAATTTACAAAATCGTAAAAAATAAATAAATAAATAGAAGTCGTGAAACGTTGTTTTTTGAAGGTGAATAAATCAAAATTTGTCTTAAAAATCAATTTACGAAATCGTTAAAAATAAATAAATAAATGGAATTCGTGAAACGTGGTTTGGTGAAGGTGAATAAATAAAAATTTGTTTAAAAATCAATTTACGACATGGTAAAATAAATAAATAAATAAATAAATAAATAAATAAATATGTTACCGAGGTTCCAACCCTCTCTCTCTCTCTCTCTCTCTCTCTCTCTCTCTCTCTCTCTCTGTTACCTAAGGCAATTAAATCAGAAACGTGAACTGCAAAAATACGTTTATTTAAGAGCAAAGCATTAACTAAATAAATCAGGTTCTTGACAAATTGATTAAATGAAAGATTGAACTCAGATAGCCCACTCCATCCCTCTTCTACAATAATCAACATTAGTTTAGTCATAAAACTAGGCATAGTCATAGCACAGTCTAGTAACACCACGGAACATCAGTTAAGTTCCCACTTCTAAATAAGTTATCAGATCAGTTCCCCTTTGGTCCAGATCCGCCTATAAGAAGACAGGAGAACACATTGATAAGCAAAAGATTAACAATCAAAATAAAAAGGTCAAATAAAATAGAACATCTTTGAAACAAATATTCAAAATAAGTATGCTTACCCATTCAACCAGATTACACACACTTAACCAAAAACGCAGTCAAAGGAGCCATCTTGGCCCTTTACCGACCTTGTATCGCTCTCCCTTTTGGCTAACTTACTCTCTCATTATGTAGGGAAATAGCTCGCATGAACGCAAGCACAAATTAACACACAAGACACTCCCAAATAAGTTTCGTCACTAATTTCGTCACAAGTTCATGACGTCATTATACAGATCGTTGTTCACGCCCAAGAATCAGCCCCAAATCAGATTCAGAAAGCTTATCTGCACCCACCTGCGCATAGATACAGGACGTGGTCTGTTCTGGTCAAGACCTATACAAAGAGGTCAGCCGGACAGAGGATTATCCCTGAGTCACCCTTCTGGGCTCGTCACGCTCGCCACAGTTCGCCCCAGCCCGGTCAGTTACCTTCTTACAACCAAGGCCTATACTTACAACGAGAGCAATCCCTTAACCGACAATACCAAATAACTGTTCTGTTTATGGATGCCTGAATACCAAGAGAAAATCAAAAGGCAATGGCATTAGGTATTTTACGTTTCCTAGAGACAAAATTTACTGTGATAAGTGAATAAACGTGTGTTGCCGAACTGATGAAATCAATCCGAAGCAAGCGGTGGTGTGTTCAGCTCATTTCACCCCAGAGAACTACATTCATGATATGAAATCAAGATTGCTGACTACTGAGAGCCCTAAAAATATGAGGTTATTGAAGAAAAACGCTGTCCCATCTATACATATACCAAAAGGTGAGTTAACTATGTTATTTTATTCTCTTATTAAAAAGTTCATTCTATACCAGATTTCAATTATTTTTCTCGTAGATTACCTTGACGATATAATTGAGAACGAATCACATCATACGTGCATGTGCGATTGCGTGTTCTGGCTTGTCGTTATACGTTTAGTCAAAAGGTAAATCTCATACTCTCTTTATCTGATTGCGTTCCTGAGAGAACGCCGATGGAATCATCAATGGCAAGAGAAGAGAGGTCTAAGAAACGTATTCAGAGACAAACGTTGCAAGAGGTATTCATTAATGAAGAGGAAGTGTGTAAAGCAGAGCAAGATAGTGCCAGTGAAATCACTGTAGGGGAAAATGGAAAAGTAGATGAACCATGTGTGATAGAAAATGTTAATGAGGAAGAGCGAAAAAATGAAGTGCAACAATTAAGGGAACAATTGAAACAAGTTCAGGAAGAAAATGCACGATTAAAGGAATATATAAGTGCTTTGAATGAAAATGTTATGCAAATTATTAGAAACGTAGTGATTAAAAGAACAGAAAATATTCTAGAGCCATTATTTAGTAAAACTCAAATAAAAGCAATTATAACAAAGAAAAGGGTAAGCGAATGGGACAGCGAAGACATTGCATCAGCTTTAACTCTAAGAAGCATGAGTTCCAAATGTTATAAGTATCTGAGACTTAAGAAGGGGTTTCCATTGCCTTGTGAAACTACATTAAAAGAAAGAGCGAGTAGATTCTTGTGCGAGCCAGGGATTTTGACAAGTGTTTTGACATTATTACGTGCTAAAGCTGAAACTTTTACAGTAAATGAAAAAATAGCGGTATTAAGTATGGATGAAATTTGTATTAGTAATGAATGGTGCTACGATAAAGATATGGATGTATTGTATAAGCCCCACGACAGAGTCTTGGTTTTTATGTTACAAGGTCTTGTAGGGAAGTGGAAACAACCAATTTATTTTAACTTTGATGAGGCAAATCTAAAGCAGTTACTATTAGAAACCATAATGCATGTTGAGGCTGCTGGTTATCCCATTGTTGCTATTGTTTCTGACATGGGATCAGCCAATCTTCGCATGTGGAAAGAATTTGGCATTGATCCTCTTGTCAATAGGATTTCATTCAAGAACCCAAGTGCTGACAGGGAGATATACGTTTTTGCCGACGTTCTTTTGGCAGCGATTTCATTTCTGACATAAGCATCCGTGAAATGTTGGCAAAATCTAGTACGGAATATGGGCTGGCCTATAAAAATAATGAACTCCATCTATCTGTTAATGGACAGCACAGGCAGCTCGTCAAGTATGCTGTGCAATTATTATCGTCATCTTGTGCAAGTGCATTAAAGTATTTGGGAAGTAGAGGTCTGTTGGAATCCAATAACTGGCAAGCTACCTCTGATTTTATCTCATTGATAAACGACTGGTTTGATATAATGAATTCAAACAACTTGTATGGCGATATACCAGCGAGAAATAGTTTTGGGAAAAGGTCATAAAGGTAATGACTTCTTTAAAAGTAAAATCACAGAAAACAAGATGTCTGTACATATTTCAAAAAGGCATAATTCTCTCTAGCAAGTCGGTTATTGGTCTCTCTAATATGGTTAAAGATGTCTTTAATGTAGATTACATCATGACGCATAAGTTGAATCAAGACTGCCTAGAGCATCTGTTCGGTTGCATAAGGCAAATGAAGGGCACATACGATCACCCTAATGCTGTTGAATTCAAGTTTAGGCTTAGGTCATTGATTCTGGGAAAAAATGTAAAAATAATTAGTGAAAAAACAAACATCATTGCAAAGAGCAACAATTATGACATGTTGAAAAATGAGTCTGCATGCAATTCAAAATACAGTGAAGATAGAGAATTGGCATTAGAAATATACTTGACCAGCTCATTGTTTAAAGATTTAGATTTTGAATGCCCCACAGAAGATATAAACAATCAGATTCTGGATAAAGAAAACGATAAAACGGCTGCCACTGTAATTGAAGATGAAGCTCTTAAATATATAGGTGGTTATATTGTCAAAAAGTTTTCTACAAAATATCCACAAATAGGAAAAAAGATGAAAGAGTGTAAAAATGCAAATGAATCGTGGATTGAAATGGTAAACAGGGGTGAGCTGCATATGCCATCAGAAGAATTTTCTTCTCAATTAAGTGTCCTGCGAGAAGTCTTCAACACAATTCACGGTTCATCACTTTTAGAAGGGAAAGCATGCAGAAAAACTCTTGTTGCTGAATTGAAACGATCAGGAATAAAGGTTCCTGAAGAGATTATTGAATTCTTCGCAAAGATCTCTATATATTTTAGACTAAGGCACCTAAATAATACTATTAAAAAGAAGAAGAGAAAGATGAAAATTGAAAATGATCGGGGAGACACAAGAAAAAAATTAAAGTTAAATATTTAGATCTGTGTATAAATACTTTAAACATTTTAAGGCCTTCAATCAAGGAATTGTTGTAAAATAAATGAAGGTTATTTCTGTTTGTATTCATTAATAAAGTTACAACTACAATCGTGTTTCCTTCAATACTTGCTTCTCAATTCACACTGCTGTACTAAGGCTACAGTAATATTATTTTATCAATAAAATTGTTTGGGCATTCTCGGAATTTTCTGATAACGAAATTATCAGATTAAGTAGTCAAGAGCAAGAAGTACTCAAAGAGAAATAACAATAATATCTTAATCTACAATGTCGCGGCCCATCAGTGAATCACCGGTTGTGGCCGGCGTGACGTCACAGCGAGAAAGAGGCGCGAGATGACAGTTCTGTCCGTCTGGGGCCGCATACTCAAAACTTCCAAAGGCGCCTTTTGTGGCGAAGGCGCCGTTCCTGTTGGCCGTTACTCGAAAGGCTCATAATCAAAACACAGAGTGCGCCCCGCCATCTTGGAAATATTGCGCCGTGAGAGTCTTTGCGTTAGGGCTGGTTAGAGCAGCCTTTGAGGTGGGAAAGGCAACTTTGGGATTGACAACAAGTAAGAAGAGGATGTCTCCTACCTCTTGTATACGTCAATGAACGCCATTATACATAGTTTTATTTTGCAAGTTACTCTAATTGCTTTGTAATAGTGTGATTTTCCTCTGCAGACGTTAGATTTAAAGTTATTGGATGTGTATTATTTAAAATGATTTTATATATACAATTTAAAATTCCTATATTATAATCCGATTGTTTTGACCTTTAGTTATCGTATATCTTATAAAGTTTCATGTATAATCAATGCTTGAAAAACAATATATTTTTTTGTCTTGTTTAATAAATCTCAATACAGAAAATATATCTTTATACTATGTACTATATACAAAGTTGAAAATATGTATGCAATTTCCCTGCCTTATCACTTCTCTTCTGGTACTCATAAGGCACATTAAACATAGGTTAAAGTGGTCTGAGATAAGTACAGTAGCTACTACATACAGTGACTCACATTATGAAATAAATGCCACTAGATACAAATAGTTATGAAATAGATGAATTTGATGTTCATATTACCTAGATACAAATAGGTTACTGTATCACTGAATGACCCTTAATAATAGCAATATCAGTGTATCACATAGTACATTATCTCCAGGAAAGAAATAACATACTAAAGTAAATAAAAAATAAAAACTTACAATAAGGTAGAGGTAACTGAGATCACAGAGGTATCATTTTATACTATTATAGATAAGAAAACATGCTTTATAGCCAAAATAGAGAAATAACATGAAATAGCATTGTAAATAAACAAAAACTGTACTAAACTTATCACAATAACACGAGATCACAAGAAGCACGATATAATAAGAGTAAATGGAGGAAAAATAAAAAATAAACCTCATTAAATAATGGAGTGATTAGCATAAGACAATGAGGTAGTATATCACATTACTATTAAGCAAAAAAACTTACAAAAAACTAATTTCAATAATGAAGAGGTATATGAAATTTATCACATTATGGGCACCTTTGGTATAGGAACATATAAGGCATGGTATGAAAAAAAAATTTACTACTGTATACACTATATTAAAAGTACTACCACTTTAAAAAAAAAATTATGCATAATGTCTCTTAAGGATATGAGTCATGGTTACCATGCTGTCAGCTATTACCCTCACACTTCCATTTAATTCTTTTACACTTTTATTTAATTCTTTTTGATTAGACAATATATCCTGAAAAATATCAGAAACATCTGCCAACACCTCAACTGCTTCTTGCTCCAGTAGGTCCAATCTTACCAAAGCTTCCTCTGAAGGTTCTAGAGCTAAACTTTCATGAGGACCACCACCTAAAAAGATTATAATAATGAAATTAGCTACTGCAATAACTCTGGAAAAGAAACATCAATGTAATTGTGTAATTATTGACAGTAATTATGTTCAATGACTTCCCACATCTCTACCTCATCAAAGGAAAAAAAAGAACACTAATACCACAGATAGAGTCCATAACAATTACTTGAGTCACAACTAGGCATGGTTAGGTTAGGTTAAGGTTAGGCTAGGTTAAGAATTGGTCTTGTAGATAAGACCCTTTTAAAAATTCGGACCCCAGTTTTATCCTTTTGAACAGGTCCCATGTTCATGTGGGACTGCTATTCTTCAAAAGCTCCCTAATTTTTTACCCTAACCTAACCTAACATTAAATGGTTAACATTCATTTGCGGCAGAAATGCCATACATGAAAAATCTCCTAGAATTGTGTAAAATATATAAAAATAAAATGATTTGGTTAGGCAAGGCATAGGTATTGGCAACTTATGCAATAATACCCACAGGCCTAGGCATATCATCACAGCTTAGGCTAAAACATTAATTTCCAAGCAATATCATAGGATACTTTTGCATAGCCTAACATATAGCCTACTAGGAATATATCATAACTAGCATGAAGTTAACAGTAGAACATAAGCCAAGGCCTAGCCAAAACTCGCTTCAATCTACGTATGTATGGCAATTAGTCTATGCTAAATTAGGGAGGTTGCTTCCTTTTCTTAGCCACAGGGTCCATCGTGCCGCTCTTTAATCGCTCTGCCATCAACAATCAGCTGATATGCTGCTGTATCGTGATTGGTTCTCATTCTCTAGGTACGCTATGATACGGGCGATGTGATTGGCTGGACTATCCAAAGGCGCAATTGACAAAAAGGCAGACTTTTCATGCAAAGGCACGTCAAAGGCGCCTTTGAAAATCTTTGTGTATACGATTTCGCCTTCGTCGAAAGGCGCCTTCGGCCCCTGACCTCTTTGTATAGGCCTTGGTTCTGGTTAGGCAGCAACCTTTGACATCGCGCCACCCAAGGAAGTTCTGTCAGCATTTCCAAAGCTGATCTGTCTTGTCACTTTAGGACCACTGTTTCCATGGAGAGTTAAATTGATGATCTCTACATTCTAAGAACGTCACCGCTCATCACATCCTCTTAATGAAAAAAAAGATAATTCATGGATACAGTTTTCAAAGGTACATAATAAATAAATGAATAAATAAATAAATAAATAAATAAATAAACAGAATTATCCTAACAAATAAAAAGAATATTAAATTCTTGCTACAGTTTTAGTGGGAGGTATTACAAATCAATTAATCACAGCCTGTATAACACTGTAATCGTAAAAAACATTACACGCTCTCATTGGTCATGTAATTCTCACCAACGTAAAGCCGTACTCCATTTAATGACGAAGGTCTCTCACGGGGGCTAAATAAAATGATTTATAATGAGTTTCCTGCCGTTACATAATTATGCTCATTACCGAGATTTGAGGTGACGTCTCCCTAGCGGAAAACTTTTGTAAGCTTCGCCCGTTATTAATGACGTAATAACGTTTGCTTTGTAATTATGTTAAGCAATTTTATTATGAGGGGGTAATTCAGGAAGAGACACTCGGCTTCGTTGGCTCCCAGGAAAATTATTAATATTACGACTTATATGCAAGAGTATATTATATTCCCTTTGTTCTTTTTCGTGAATTCCGACGTCGTCTCGATAAATAAATGTTGGAGTTGACGGATAAATACTCCAATATACATGAAAGCTGAAGTCTCCTCTCTCTCTCTCTCTCTCTCTCTCTCTCTCTCTCTCTCTCAGAGGATAATTCGCATTTTTCAGAGTGATGCCCTTTGCTCTCTTTCTCTCTCTCTCTCTCTCCTATTCCCCGGGGCTCTTTTCCTGCCTATTAGAGAAAACTCTTCTTGAAGAAAAAGCATCGATTTGCCTAAATGCTTAATTGCATTCGTAGACGAGCAAAAAGAGAAATAATCATCCAACATCTCAAGACTGAAGAAAAGAAGGCAGGAACTCGGTCTGGAAGTGATATGACTTATATAATGGCTACGCGCGGGCAAAAGCACTACAACGCTACCGAAGACGAGGTGGGTTTGATGCAGTCTCCAAAACTACAAATACCTTGAGTGCGACAGGCATTTGAGGTGGGAGACGGCATAAACTTATATCCTCTTGCGGTGGCGGGGTGGGCTAAGGCTTCACTGCCAGTCCTAGAATTGAAGATGTCGATGGTTCGTGCCCGTCGGCTGGCAATTCTATTATCGACTAATAAATTCCCCTTCAGTTAAACATGTATGAAAATATATTAATTCCGAGGTAGAGCGAATTAGATATTAAAGGACATTTGTAGCTCGACATATGTATATGAATCACGGTAATGTAATATGACTTGTAACTATATACATATATATATATATATATATATATATATATATATATATATATATATATATATATATATATATATATATATATATATATGATATATATGCTTTATACTACGTAACATGTGGATTGTCATGTCTCATAATTCTTTCATAATTTTGAGCCATAACTTTAGTATTACAAGATTTGAACACGGAAGAAGGTATAGATTATCGAAGCCTGTCTTTAAAAATGTGCGACTAAAGTATGTCTGTGCTATTGTACTTGAAGCCAGCGAAATGAAGCAATGAATTTTACCAAAGACGAATCAGACCAAAACATTAAAATGTCTAACGTTATTTTGATCCCAATTAGGAAGGGTAGATAGGACCCAAACTTCAAATAGAGGATGCTTGGTTTAGAAAATTGGAAATTTCCGTCTTAACGGCTAAGCAGATTGTTAGATTAAAAAAAATAAGCCTTTTCATTAAAACGACGATTCTATTTGCATAAGCAAACAAGAGAGGGGTTTGATTTTTACTTAAAAAGATTGAAAACGTCGAGTTATCAGGTGACGGTAGATCCAAACTGATTAGACGAATTCTAAATGTTCATTAAAACTTAATGTCAAGTGGGGGGCGTTCTGCCCCCTTAGGGTGGTAGTGCTGTCAGTGCACCTTAATACTTAATGTTCTTTGCTGCAACCCCTTTCGTTCCTTTTACTGTACATCCTTCCATATTCTCTTTCTTCCATCTTACTTTCCACCCTCTCCTAACAATTGATTCGTAGTGCAACTGCTTTGAGGTCTTCCTCCCGTTACACCTTTCAAACCATTTATTCTCAATTTCCGCTTCAGCGCTGAATGGCCTCATAGATCGAAGTGCTTGGCCTTTGGCCTAAATTCTGCATTTAATTCAGTTCAGTTAGACGTTCAAAGATTTGTTTGTGTTATTTGTGGACTTGACTCGTAAAGCTCTTTGCTTCAGTGACAGAATCTTTCTAATAACTCTTTTTAATGAGACTTAAACGTCCAATTCAGGAAAAGTTCTGGGATTTAATAAGTGAAAATGAAAGGAAAACACACTAGAGATAATTGATAATTGTTGACAGGAAATAATGAATATTTATTTGCAGCTTAACATAATGCAATTAGGTCTTGAATGAAAACGGTCTGATTACTATGCACAAACACTCGCTTGGATTATTTTTGCTATAATGGTTTCCTAATGTGTACGGAATAGTCCAGTGTCACAAACTAAAAGCAAATAGAGACATACATTACATAGCATATAGTCGCATAAACAAAAAAATTTGAATGAGCTGTTATCACGCGTCTTCGTTTCTAACTTAAACATGCGCCATGAATAGTCTGGCAATCATCTTCAAAAATTCCATAATTGCAGGCCGCTTATCTTTTATTATCTGATAGAGGAATAGAAAAACTTTTTTTATTAGACTATATAAAAAAAGAACGAGTATGGTTTCAGAACTGCTAAGCTACAGAGAAAAAAATCAATCAGTGTTGGTTTGGCATTATTTAGAAACTTTTACTGTTGAAGATCAGTTAGCCAACAATGAAAAGGCATACAATATCTAATTCGCTCTACCTCGGAATATATGAAAATATATCAATTCCGAGGTAGAGCGAATTAGATATTAAAGGACATTTGTAGCTCGAATGATCTATATGAATCACGTGATGTGATAATTATTCATTACAAGGCTACGTTGGTCAAACGTTCAAATTGGCTAACATGGTAGAGGGGGTTTCATATCGATTCTAATTACTAAAACACCGAGTTCGACGGTGAATTTGTAAGTCCAGAATCGATATAAACTTATAGTCTCTCTGTTGGCCGACTTGATAACGTCACTAGGCCGTCCTAATTTCGTTCCTGTTCTCTGGACGGTGGTTCGATCCCATGAGGGGACGAAATTATTATCAACTAAAAATTCACCTTCGGTACACATATGAAAATATATCAATTCCGAGGTAGAGCGAATTAGATATTATAGGACATTTGTAGCTCGAATGAAATATATATATATATATATATATATATATATAGTATATATATATATATATATATATATATATATATATCTCACGTATGTTTCATAATTTAATCCAAGCAATGGAAAGGTACCTCCCTACATACATAAATTCACGTATGCATCTTACTAAACATTTCACCCCTTCATCTGCAGCGTCCTCTCTTCCCTAAGGAAATCCTGATTAGCAGGACAGGAGATATACATATATATCAGGGGACGAAAAGACTTTGTCCTTGCGCTGTGACACATACAATTCCGGATGTCAAGAGATTCACGACTTTTGGCGAGGTGATGATCAATGGAGAGAGAGAGAGAGAGTATTCACCTCTTTTGATTGTATTTTGGTTTTGCAGTTTATGCCATTTTATTGACCTAGTTATAATGATGATAAAAGGTGTTTTCTTCCTAGTTCGATCTTTTTATCTGAATTTGTTATACGATTTCTTATTCAAACCATCTCTCTCACTCTCTCTCTCTCTCTCTCTCTCTCTCCTCTCTCTCTCTCTCTCTCTCTCTCTCTCTCTCTCTCTCTCTCTCTCTCTCTCTCTCTCTCTCTCTCCTTCTTGAGTCATCCAATTCCTTGCACAAAAAACCTTGTATCATTTTGTGTAGTAAAAAAAAAAAAATAATAGATGTATAAAATTCTAAATCATAGGGGTTCGCTGCATATATCCCCTTTTCAAGAAACTAGTGAAAAAGAAGTGTGGATACAACATGAATGCTTTGTTTTACGGATAAATAAGAAGTGAAGACTTCTAGGGCAGTTTTTTTCTGTTAGTTAGCCTTATAATAAGAGGTAAAAAAAATAGGGCATGTGTATGCGTGAAGTTGCGAATTATAAATAATTCTTTAGCACTCTTGTATACTGAAACAGAAACCATATATGTGTATTTGGAATTGTTATGTATATGAATTTTATTATGCTATTGACCAAAGATATTTCCTTTACCAACAGGTCAAGAGAAGCTCATATGTCGGCGAGATTGTTAGGCTAAGCAAAACTGAAGGAATCGCTAACAATACTGAGACATTTGCTACTCTCCTTCTGGGATAGAAACTTCACGACATGTGCTGACAGAAAGGTGAGCCATTGTTGAAGGATTTTGACAGCTTTTCATTTTACTTTTAGAGCTGTTTTATTAATTATTTTATAGCATAGCTTCCTGGTGTCCCTCGCGCGTATAGGATTAAATAACATCTACATAAATAGCTCATTATCCTTATCGTAAGATTAGTTACGGGTGAATTTATCACACTATATTTTCTGTGATTCCAGTGCATCATGGCATCACATCTTCATTTTTCATTAATATTCGTATTTGGCATAAATCATATGAGTGCCTCTTATTTTTACGAAGCGTCCGATTTCCAGGCCATAATCCAACGAATATGTTTATCATTATAACGGATAACATCACGTCGCTCAAAAAATGTTTTTTGATTTACAACTTAATGCCTAAAATGTTAATATAGACGAAATTTATTGGAATGGTGAGCGTAAGGTTTTCCGAATGAAAACATACAGAGAGGCCATATATTCCGTATTTAAGGATTAATGTGAAAAAAAAAAATCTAGATTGCTTCAATACCATTACTTCAACAAGTTACTTTCCATAACGTAAGATTCAGTTATTTAAAATTTATTAGAATAATAAACATAAGGTTTTACGAATGAAAACATACAGAAAGGCCACATATTCCGTTATTATTGTTATTTTAACAAGTTACTTTCAATAATGAAAATTTAGTGCTTTACTCAAGCCGAAGAGTACTTCCAGGTATTCAACTCATAGCTGAGTCTGGACGCATACTTCCGATCACGAATTTTTTTTTGACCGAGCTAATAACCCGATTCCGCGCTTGTAGCCCGTGTTGCCAATCCGTGCCTTCACGTGTTCTAAAAAAGAATAAAAAAATTCAGGTGAATATTTTTTCACATATGAAATGTCGAAGTAAAACTCTTTGTTATTCCAGATTCGTAATCGAGGTACTCCAAAAGTGGACACGTTCATCCCCACTGGAAATAGAACGGGAAATCGCCAGGTCACTTACAGATTGTGAGTTGCACCGTTCATTCTGGTTCTTTTTTTTTTTTTTAATTTATTTCAGGGCGATGATTTTTTATCTTTTGTTGTTCACGTAGTTCAGTTGAATAAATGACCGTTAGCTAGTAATATCCCTGGTTGTGCAAATGAGTGTCCAGTTATGTTTTATTAAAAATAAAAAGCCATTGATACAGGGTTTTGTATTTATACATACAATTTTTTATTACGGGAGTGGGGAGGGCGGAGGGAGTTTAGGGTATGGCAGTGTAAAACTCTTCTTGTTTATTCCCGAACTATTTCTTTGAAAGTCTGGTGAAGGTTTTGTTAAAGTATCGGTGACTTTGAATTTTTCTAGATGTGCTGGACATTTTGTAACTGAATTAGTTTTTTTCACAAAATTCCGTTTGTTCATCTGTGTTTCATATTTAATTAAAGATATTACCAACTATTATACAACTGTTCAATATTTAACTAAAGATATTTCCCATTATTATTTAACTTTTCCATATTTAACTAAAAGATATTACCCTCTATAATTTAACTGTTCCATATTTAACTAAATATATTACCCATTATTATTTAAGTTTTCCATATTCAACTAAAGATATTACCCTTTATTATTTCTGTTCTGATTCTTTCACAAAAAATACGATAAACATTCACGGCTTTTTGTTCTTTTTTATTACTGAAGTTGCTTTAGAAATTAAACCTATATACTAATGATCACGCGCCAAACTCATTTCAAGTGTTATATTTATTTGCGACAAACACTAAATCAAAAAAGTAAACTGGCAGTTGCTAAAATGCTCGTTCGATCACTCGTATTTGCAAAGGATTATTTGTTTACATTTTCTCCTGTTAAGCAACACTGATTCACACTCAAGTGCAGACCAAAAAATAAAATAAAATTAATAAATATATAAATGAAATAGATAAATAGATAAATAAATTAATTTAAATGAAACGAAAGAACTTAGGAACTCGAAATTATTTCATATTCAAGGCAGGAAGTCAGCACGAACAACAATAATCCATTAAAACAATGAGGATTTACACTGTAAAAACTTATTCATTAAGCTGAAATACTTTTTAAAAATTCTTTATTAAAGAATTTTAAAGAGGGTTGGATCCGTAAAAAGTCATTATTTTTCTGAAGCAACTCTGTTGAAGGAAAGTATATAATGTTCTCCACAAATCCCATCAGAGAATCGCCAAGCCAAGATTTCGAGCGAGAATTAAAAAAACAAAGAAAATAAAAAGTTTAAAATCAAAACACCCATTTTATGTCAATAACATTTTAGTTTATGCATCTTTATTTCTATTTATTTATTTATTTATTTATTTATTTATTTATTTATTTATTTATTATTTATTTATTTATATATATTTTTTTTATATATTATATGTATTATTTATTGATTATTTATTTATTTATTATTATTATTTAAGTATTATCTATGATTGTTTGTTTTATTATATATATATATTTTTTTTATTTATATCATATTTCTTTTTTTATTTATTTTTATATATTATATTTTTTAAATTACAGACGTATTGAATGATAACAGGAATGAATTTCATATTATCCAGCTTGCACTATCGAACTAAGAAAATAGAAAATAAAAAAGATAAAATAAAAATAAGATAAAAATTAGTTCAACGCCGACAAATTTACACATGTTACCTATGAGACTTCCGTCCACTGAAAAAAAATTCCATCAAAAGCATCGAAGAGAAAATGAGAGTAACAAAAAACTATTTATTGCCTCCGTTTTACAGCTGTGGTAAACATACAACAATTGCACAAAACACGCACAGAACATTGCGTTCAGGGTGGAAAATATTTACACGAGAACTTTTATAAAATACGACAGAAATAATACTAATCAAAATAAAACTCCGCGTGGCGCGTAGAATTCCAAATGACGAAATGTTTGAAATAGCAACACGTCACTCGAGCGAGAGGCGTGAAGAGTTATTTCTTCATTGTTGCTCGAAATAGCACAACACATAGATGTAGGAAGGTTAGAATTTCTCTCACACCTTCGGTTACAATGTTTTGGGGAAGTCTTTGCTACTGTGAATAGACAGTATACGTTGGCTATTGTATATTTGGTAAGAAACAATGTCTTCTGTGGGACTGACTGACAAAAGCAACAACGATGACTTTTTTTTTCTCTCTCTGCTGAGAAAGTTGTGGTGTGTTTCATGAAGTGTAAAGTCTCTCTCTCTCTCTCTCTCTCTCTCTTCTCTCTCTCTCTCTCTCTCTCAGAATATTCCAAATTGTTGGCATATGACAAAGATACCGGCTTCTGATAACGATATAACTAATATCAATATTTTCTTACTATTATAATAAACATACGGTCTTATAATGAGTATTCAAAGCCATATGAGTTTTCTTAATGGGTTTGTTATCGCTAAGGCTTTGCAACCTGTTACCTAACGCTTTAGATAAGAATAGGTAAAACTAGTAAAGTTAAAAAAAGAAAAAATCTATTTTTTTCGTGTATGTGAAATGCATCATTTTTATTCAGATATTCTAGTTCTGACTTTTATAGTTTCATTTGCCAAAGTCTTTTTTTTTTTTTGACAACCTGCACATTTTTCTAGATTTATTCATGTCTCTCTCTCTCTCTCTCTCTCTCTCTCTCTCTCTCTCTCTCTCTCTCTCGTTTCATATTCTTTGCCATATATTTGTAAGCAGTCTTGATTGTTATACGCAAATATTTTAGGATGGCTTACAATTGAAGCCGTGACACAAGATATAAAAGTAACTGACATTGAAGATGAGTTTTTCTTAGCTAGGAAATTTAGTTCTTCGAAGCGAGAGAGATAGAGAGAGAGAGGAGAGAGAGAGAGAGAGAGAGTCGTGAAAAATAATTTAGAAAAAAGAGTAGTTTGTCAAATAAATGATTTCCTCAAAAGTAAAAGCACTATACTCTGTTTCTTTTCATCTGTCCATCCGCCTGTGGTGTTTTTGTATGGTAACACTGCGTCTCGGGCTTTAAATAGTTACGCTGTGTGTAAGTTTTAGGTAAATAAATGGATATCTGGGTGTACATTTGCAACTGAAAAGTGTTTTAATAATTTACTATATGCGAATTACACCGTTAATATTCGAAATAGGGTATTATTATAATCGTTGAATGTAAGCTAATGTAACTATCTAAAGCCCGGGACGCAGTGTTACCATACAAAAACACCACAGGTAGGATGCTGGGGACAGAATTACACCAAAAAGAAAGTATAGTTAGAATATCTGAATAAAAATGATGTATTGCAAATAAAAATAAATAAATAAAAAAAAAAGAATCCAGGCAAAACTCCTGGAAAATTTTTGAGAGAGAAATGCTTGATCTGAGAGAAATGATTTCGCTGGAAAAGGATTTTGGAAGCCATTGAGCTTAAATGACCTTTCTATATTCTTGTCATTTGAACTTCGCCATTTTGCTATTAATGAATTTATGATTATGAAATAGAACATCCAGGACGGGGCCATTATCGCTAAATTATTTGGTCATTTCAGAAATATCTGCGTTTGATGAAAATGAACGTTTTATCTATATTTTCATTAAAAAAATTAATAAATCAAAATTTAATTGCCGGTCATGTATAAAGTAAAATCAAGTTAGTCTTTTACGGATGGTATAGGAAGCGTTTCGCTTAATCCGCAAACAAGGAAACTGAAGGTATAAGGTCGATTTGTGCGTTTTTTCAGTTAAATTCTTAGAGTTCTCACGGGAGACAGACCAAGAACTTCCCATTATAAAATCCGCAATTAGATTTATATTTGATTTTGAATGATCTGCATACGTAGGCCGAGGTATAAAAACAACCATTTTACCGACAGGCGGTATATGGTAATAGGACGGCGATATTCAAATAGAAGTCTAAACAGAGGTAGACTGTTAGGAAGAGAACTTTGGTGATTCGAAATGATCATGAAAAAGATGAGAGTAAGCAAAGGATAAACCAGGTTACAAACGTACACTTATTTGACTTCTGATCGTGACTCTCCAAGACGAACAATAGATATCATAAAAAGAGTTCATGAAACCAACGAAATAAAAGATGAACTGATTTTTTCCCTAAGAATTCAAGACAGAGATCAGCGTACTTATTTGATTTATGATCGTGACTATCCAAAACGAACAACAGATATCATAAAAGATTTCACGAAACAACGAAATAAAATATGAATTGATTTTTTCTCTAAGAATTCAAGACAGAGATCAAATTACTTATTTGATTTATGATCGTGACTATCCAAAACGAACAACGGATATCACAAAAGATTTCATGAAAACAACGAAATAAATTTGTGTCCCTAAGAATTTAAGACAGAGATCAGCACCAGAAGGAGACGATTTAAATAAGAACGTCACGAATTCTCAACCTGCTCAGGTACGTCCTAACACAAGCCAGGCCGAGCGTCGCGCTTGCAAGCATTAGCCAAAGCAATTCCCGGTAATCGCGGGGTCTTTACTTGGCGACAAGGAATTTCACCCCTAATTGGCGTTTCCATTCAGCTGCAATCCTGGGGGATTTTGGCCCAAACTCGTCCTCGTCTAAGATTTCAATTGTTATGAATATATAGCATGAATGACGTACGTAACGGTCAGTGTCATTATTTCTTCACAGTGTATTGCTGATAATATAAAATATTTTTGTTACCGAGACTTTACAAGCCACTGAACCTCTATTCAAGTATAGCTATTTGGCAATATCGCTCTCATACCGAGGTGAAATGGCTTATTGATAACGGGATGACAAAATATACAAGAACATTATTGGAGTATGATGTTCCATTTTGTAATAACATGGAATCATTCAAGTTTAATTATGACCAGTTAAATGCACAAGAGAAAGTCGGGAGTGAATTGGAAATCCTTTTAACTTATTCTGGTTTCATTTTAACTTGGTTCGAGTGCCCGCATCATTTATAAGACTGACAGACATTCAATATGAGCTACGTTCATTAAGATTTGATGCAGTTCATATTTAGGAAAAGGAAATATTCTCTGATATTGCAGATATTACCAGGTTTAATATTGCTAGGATCATGTCCACGTAATTAATAAATAGCCTCCTGAGGAGTTGGCAGGCAGTACTTCAATGAAAACAAATGCACCAAGTTTTTAACTTTCTATGGAGATGATATCTTAAACGTTTTATTCGTGGACTTAACTGCTGCAGAGTATGTGATTGTATGTGTGTGTACGCATGAGTGTGTCTCTGAGTGAGAGAGAGAGAGAGAGAGAGAGAGAGAGAGAGAGAGAGAGAGAGAGAGAGAGAGAGAGAGAGAGAGAACAACGCCAATAAAAAACAAAATGGGGCCTTATTGAGACACGAATGTCTCCAAACTTTTGGATTCTTGAGCAGGATAATTGCCAAACAGTTTAAAAGAAACTTTTTCCCTTCGTTAACAACGAACCGTCTTGAGTAAAAGGACAGAAAGGAAATAAAACTGGTGAAAGTTTTCATTAACAGTTCCTATTTAGTTCTGCTTACGTCTGCTAGCGGTTTTACTTTTATATATATATATATATATATATATATATATATATATATATATATATATATATATATATATATATATATTTATGTGTGTGTGTGTGTGTGTGTAGGGTTGCAAGTTCTACACACACACAATTGGTGGAAAGTCCAATTCATCACATGACCACATATCATGTGTGCCGCAATTTTAATAACTGGTCCAAGAATTAACGAAAACAGAGTCCATACGAACAGCGTTTGACTAAAATCGTAATGGAGCTATTGATAAATATGACTGTATTATATTCCCTGACACTGCCGTCGCTGCATCGCTTACAAAATTAATGAAAATATATGATATTCTAATCCCGACAATAAACGGAAAAGCTAAGTCAATTAAAAAAAAAATTCTCAACATTTCCTAAGTTTCATTTAACAGTGATATTACGAGATTGAGAAATTCTAATCCTTCATAATAAGCGGTAAAGATGAAAGCTAAATCATAATTATCTAGCACATCCCAAATTGAAATGAGATTTACGTTTCACATTTAGCATTCATAGGTATTAAAAACTGAAATATAATTATACTTCATTTAGATGCAGAGTTCGGGATATGCCATCAAGTAAAGATGACAGAGTCATGGACAGGAATTTTCTGACCTTCACAGATTATTAACACTCATAATATAATCCGTAACAAAGATTCATGTTGCAAATCATTCAGAACATACACGCGTCTTGAACAATCTTCTTAAATGTGTCACGGTAGTATTAGCAGTAGATCAAACAAATGGCAGGAAATTGCAAAGAAAATCGTTATTATGATTGTCCAAGATCATCCTTGTGGCCAAAAAAAAAAAAAAAAAAAAAAACGATTCAAGAAACCATAATTTCCGCATTAGCTTACGATACATTGAATATAATTTCCTAGTTACTAAGTAAGGAAAAGCTTATTTGAAAATCTGTGTTTGAGGCAAACGGTCTTACTTCCGAAATTTTATAAATGTATCTTTTAAGTTTCTATTTGTGCTGGTTGAAACAAAATTGTAAACAATTCATCCTTCTGATTCCGGTATTAGCTGGAAACACCTACGATTTTATGTGAACTTATTTACATCGATGTGATCAAAATTACTTAGATATTAATCTTCGTACTTTCAGTATATTTCATATCAGAGAAACCACCTCTGTTTGTCATTTGTGATGATTCATTCAAGAAATTCATATAAGATATATTTCTATTATTGACGACGTCACCAGAAAACAAAAGGTAGGTGGTCTCTAGGATGGCATTTCCATTCTGTTAGAAGATTTGTCAGGTCATTCTGGACTGAATATTGTGGCCATTCCGTCTCCAATCCAAATGGCATACGTGGAATTTAATTGATTATCAGAGGAAACATAAATATAAGTTGTATATAAAATACTGTGGCTTTGATATTTGTACGCGATATTTTTATCATGGATCTGAACAGAATTCTGTTACGCGCCAATCACACTTCTGCGTACTTGTCGCAAGGAATACCAACAGGTAATATATAGAATATATAATATATATTCTATATATATATTATGATTTACCTGCCTCCGCTCAGTTTATGCGCTTCAGTTACTTCAGCTGGGAGCTGTAATTAATCATTATATCTGTCGAGAGTAGAAGAACATGTTTTCTTCGCACGATGATACAGGGGCATTCGTTTAGAGGATATTGGTTGAAGGAATGATAACAATGTTGTATCTAACGAGTAAGAATTCTATCCACTTTTCCACACTTTTGCCTCTATGATGATTCAGCGTAAATTAAAGATGTTATCAACATAGGCTTGTGGGTTACGCTATAATCATCTAATTTAAAAAAAAATATATATAAAATAAAATAAGTTCGCTTTGTCAATTTATAATGGTCCATTTTGTAAAAAAAATATCCTACCAGGATACCTTGCAGGATACTATTACCATCCTATTCGAAAAAAAAAAAATAAATTCGCTTTGTGAATTTATAATGGTCCATTTTATTAAATATCCTACCAGGAAAATACTTCAACGTACTGTCGGCCAACGAAGAATTGGCGTAGTTTCTTAATTCATTGTTCGATATGTAAATATTGCCATATGCAGGTGCCAGATTATTTACTTAACAATAAATAACCTTTCCTTTCAAAGGTGCTATACTTGAAATAAATTACATTAGAATTGAGGAGACTTATTCAACGTATTAAAGATAATTATTTTGCAAAGTAAGGAAAATATATACCGATGGGTCCACGATTTCTAATTTTAGTCTCAACTCTAGCTTCGTGACAGCATACCTAAGCATTTTGAAGTTGGCTTTGCTGCCGCTCGAGTCTTGACTCATAATCTGTTTTTCATGTAATCATAATCTAAGAGCTTTGGAACTTTGTTGAATTAATGTGTGTGTATAATTATATATATTATATTAAAATATATATAATATAATAATATATATATATTATCTATAATATATATATATATATATAGATATCTATATATAAAGATATATCATATATATCATATATATTATATATATGTATATATATATTCTATTAATATATATATATATAATTATATATATAATATATAATATATATATATATATATATATATATATATATATATAAATATATAAATTATTATATACATATATATTATGTATTATTATATATATATATATATATATTTATATATGGATATTTCATATATGAATAATTTTCTTAAACTCTTGATGTCTTTAGTCTATATCATTCGATTGCAAAAAAGTGTAGTCAAATTGGCCCATCCAGCTCTCTCTCTCTCTCTCTCTCTCTCTCTCTCTCTCTCTCTCTCTCTCTCTCTCTCTCTCTCTCTCTCTCATTTCACGGAAGGATAACTGAGATACATAGTTTCCATCACGAGGTGATTTTGACAAGAATGTCAACACGCGTCTCTTCGTAAGTGACACGGTGCAGTCATTTTTCTCTTCAGTGGAAGGACCAGGTCAGTAGGACGTAAATTCGTCTATACTTTCTGGCTTTCATCTTTCTGGCTTTTATCTTTCTGGCTTTCATCTTTCTGGCTTTTATCTTTCTGGCTTTCATCTTTCTGATTTCATCTTTCTATTGGCTTCATCTTTCTGATTTCATCTTTCTGATTTCATGCTTTCTGCTTTTTATCTTTCTGATTCAAAAAAAAAAATCCCCCCCCTTCTGGCTTTTATCTTTCTGGCTTTCATCTTTCTGGCTTTCATCTTTCTGGCTTTCATCTTTCTGATTTCATCTTTCTGACTTCCATCTTTCTGGATTTCATCTTTCTGGCTTTTATCTTTCTGGCTTTCATCTTTCGGATTTCATCTTTCTGGCTTTTATCTCTCTGGCTTTCATCTTTCTGGCTTTCATCTTTCTGGCTTTTATCTCTCTGGCTTTCATCTTTCTGGCTTTCATCTTTCGGATTTCATCTTTCTGCCTTTCATCTTTCTGATTTCATCTTTCGGATTTCATCTTTCGGACTTTCATCTTTCTGGATTTCATCCTACTGGCTTTCATCTTTCTGGATTTCTCCTACTGGCTTTCATCTCTGGATTTCATCTTTGGCTTTATATTCTGGCTTTCAATCTTTCTGACTTTCATCTCATCTCTTTGTTTCATTTCTCGATTTCATCTTTCGACTTTCATCTTTCGGACTCATCTTTCGGATTTCATCTTTCGGACTCTCTTTCGGATTTCATCTTCTCTGGATTTCGTCTTTCTGGCTTTCATCTCTCTGGCTTTCATCTTTCTGGCTTTCATCTTTCTGGCTTTCATCTTTCGGATTTCATCTTTCTGACTTTCATCTTTCTGACTTTCATCTTTCTCGCTTTCATCTTTCTGGATTTTATCTTTCTGGATTTCATCTTTCTGACTTTCATGGAATCATATTGTTCAACAGGAAGTGTAAGACAACGCTTGTACAGACGGCCAACGAAGAATTGGCGTAGTTTCTTAATTCATTGTTCGTTATGGAAATATTGCCATATGCAGGTGCCAGATTATTTACTTAACAATAAATAACATTTCCTTTCAAAGGTGCTATAGTTGAAATAAATTACATTAGAACTGAGTAGACTTATTCAATGTATTAAAGATAATTATTTGGCAAAGTAAGGAAAATATATACCGATGGGTCCACGATTTCAAATTTTATTCTCAACCCCAGCTTCGTGACAGCATACCGAAGATTTTGAAGTTGGCTTTGCTGCCGCTCGAGTCTTGACTCAACGTATCGTACTGCACTGGGGTGTTGTCATTTCGTCTCCTACAGCCGATAAATAATACATCAAGGCGTTAACATTCTTTGAAAATGATGTTTAGTTAAACTAATTATGTCCTTAGATCAATAAAATAATTTGCACGACACATTTAGTGGGCCTAAATTGGACTTCTGATTTTCCCACATGATTTGCCTAGGTCTATTTTCAGCAGTATACTCTCTCCGATACGTAATATTAATGAATATTTAAATCGACAATATATATATATATATATATATATATATATATATATATATATATATATAGATATATATATATAACTATATATCTATATATATAATCTTTATATATCTATATATTATATTATTATATAATAGATTATATATATATATAGATAATATAGATATATATATATATATATATATATAATAAATATATATATATATATAATCTATATATAGATATAAGATATATATAATATATATATATTATATATATATATATATTTATTATATATTATTATCTATATATATAAATATCCTATCTATATATCTATTATCTATATATATATATATATATATATATATATATATATATATATACGATATATATAGGATTATAATATATATATAATATATTATATCCATAGCTTTATTATATATATATATATATATAATCTATCTATGATATCTATATATCTATATATGTAATATAATCTATATATATAATATATTATATATATATATATATATATCTATCTATTATATCTAATGTATATATATATATATATATATATAATATATATATATTATTATATATATTATTATATATATATTTAATCTGTTTTATTTGACTATTCCCGTTATTCTTGTTTTATTAGCCATGTTCGCCTTTCTTATCCTTTTCATAATTGCTTAACATAATTAACTCAGACCTAGCTATTCAAAGTTAAAAAGCAATCATAAAAAAATCAAACGAATATAATTGTCTTATTTTTTTATCGAATTCCTTGCATATCATCCTGTTTCATTTGGACACCTTGGAAAGCTGTAGGAGTCAAAACTTACGAATACATTAAGAAAGGCTTACTTTCCATAAAGCTTTCTTAGGTTGATCTTTTTGTAGCTATTCATTTTTTCTAAATAGAAATTAATCCAATTTAGTTGCACTGTATGTCTACTAGACCTACTACTATAAGCATATTATAAGTAGCTGAAAGGATAAGAAATATGAAAGGTGACGTTCTCGTTTAAGTCTATTTCATATGTTTTTTTTTTTTTTTCTTCCCCCAAGAAAAACCTACTGCTTTAATCAAGGGTTGCTCTTTGACGGCTACAGGGTGTAAGACGAGTGTATCCACATATTTTGTGGAATGAAAGATAAAGTTTCTTTGAACAGAAAATATTTTATAAACATGCATTTTATAGCGTCCGTTGTCGGTGCGGGGAATTTTAAAATAACCGTTATCATTAGTGATGCTTTCACGAGATGGAGTTCGTAGTGAGAAGTCGGATCTAGTCGCCTGAGATGTAGAAGAGAGCGGAGGTGGCGTATAGGAGTGATGAAAGGATTAGGCCGATGTTAATAAAGTATCTCCCAATAAAATGTATTCTTTAGGTTTTGAAGAAAAAAATGCATGCATCATGGAAACCGTTTCCCTCTCTATCGGTGGTATTCACAGGCCACCGATAAAAAACAAAACAAAAAGAGTAAGCCTAACTGAATCTCTCATCCATCAAAGATAAGTTTGCTTATTCATTAGACTTATTCATTAGACAACTATCAAAGACTTCAAGTGTAGATTTAAAAATCTCTTCCTCTCCATCTAAAGTATTCATCAGACACCAGTCATAAGCGCAGAGCTAGTTATGATTCCTGATTCAGCAATGTCGTTACGAGGCACTAGTTTTTCAAAGTTTACAAATGAATGTTGCTCAGCAACATTTACACTACTGTATTGTCTTGCTCTCATGTGGTGCTTCAAGGTGTTCCACCTCTAGGCCCATGTTCTAAATTTTGCCGTTTTTTAAACAATTTTATTCATCTATGTATGATTCTCTCAGGTTTATTAAGCTTTCTTGATATCTCTCCAACAGGAACTTGCACCGAATGCAGTGCAATAATTCTCTCGCTCATCGATGGATGTTTCTTAGACCGATAAATGACACATTGACATTAGATTCCCGTGCACATAACATCAAAAGCAATAGAGTGAGGTCGCCTGGTTCACACTGTTAAGATATCGTTTTTTTTTCTTTTTCTTTTTAAATTTGATAACATAATGTGAGATTCCAATGTTTTCTGTAAAATTTAACAAATGGAATAGTTCAACTACCTTCAACTTAATATTGAAATGATAATTTAAGGACTATGCTTATGCGATATTACTATTGATAGGTGTCTCCTATCTATTTGGTAAAGTATATCTATGGTTGTGATATGACGTTTTTTATCACTTCGTTTCGTTCACGTCAATTTTGCTATATGGAAAATAGTTTTACACAATAATATAACATACTGTTCTAAAGATATCAGTGTCTGTTTTTAACGTCATTACACATGATTTCTTCCATCTTTGAAAAGAAAAATAGATAAATAAGGCATGAATCGTGCGTCAGGCAGGTGAACGAAAAATTATGAAACTCTGCCACGAGTTTTTTGGCCGACAGTACCTACCTACAGTTTTTGCTTTTGGAACCAATTCCTCCCAAAGAGATGAGTGTCACCTTTGAAAGGTATTATCATCTGGTCTCCACGGGCTGCTCTATAAGCAAGAGCCCATGCTGGCATAAGGCCAGCTTAATAAAAAAAAAAAAACAGCATCAAAATCGGGTCTCCTGAGAGTAGCAGAGTTAACCGCTTTGTCCTACGTAACTACTCATAAAAGGGGTCCTTTTGTCTCTGAAACAGTGGCATGAAAGACGCACTATAATGGCGAAGTCATAGTAATCTACACGTGCGGGGTACATTCGGCTGCCCTTTTACGTGCCCTGGATACGAAGAGAACCGTTATAACCGTGGAAAGCTGTTGCAAATGGTAATAGATGGCTAGAGGATGGTATACTTAGCGTGCTTCTTACGTCATCGTCTTGTGCTGGGATATCACGCTGCTATCCGCTTGAGCTAAGCTTGTCTTGTCATTTTATCATATGCCAGGGAGTTTTTTTATTTATTTTTTTATTTATTTTTTTTTTTTTTTTTTGCAGTATGAAAACATTTCATTTATCAAAAAATGCATTCCTTTATATTCGTACGGATTTGTCTTCATAAATGATTTGGTGGCCAATTAGATGATTTACGAAAAATAATGCAATATTGTCGAGAACTTTTCCAACAACTAACGTTGGAAATAAAGTTATCTGAAAATGGAGCAAAAAGAACTTGGTTTGTTCCCTGTGTATTTTTGATAACGCAGTCGCACAAAATCTGTAAACTTTCGTTTATTACAATTCCGTATACCAATTCGAATTTTTCTTGAGAGAATATTATCTGTATAACTAAGTTAGTCATTAACAAGAAATTCACATATTTGTGTAACTAAGTTAGTAGTTATCAACACATTCACCAATTTGTATAACTAAGTTAGTCATTAAAAACAAATTCACTTATTTGTATAACTAAGTTAGTCATGAACAACAATTTCACTTGTTTGTATAACTAAGTAATTAACAACAAATTCAACTATTTGTATTACTGAGTAATTAATAACAAATTCATCTATTTGTAGAAGTAAGTTAGTCATTAACAACAAATCCACTTATTTGTATAACCAAGTTAGTCATTAACGACAAATTCACCTTATTTGTATAACTAAGTAATTAACAACAAATTTACCTACTTGTATAACTAAGTAATTAGCAACAAATCCACTTATTTGTATAAGTAAGTTAGTAATTAACAACAAATTCATCTATTTGTATAACTAACTTAGTAATTAACAAAAAATCCACTTATTTGTATAACTAAGTTATTCATTAACAACAAATTCACCTTATTTGTATAACTAAGTTAGTAATTAACAACAAATTCACCTATTTGTATAAATAAGTTTGTAATTAACAACAAATTCACCTTATTTGTATAGCTACGTTAGTAATTAACAACAAATTCACCTTATTTGTATAAATAAGTAATGAACAACAAATTCACCCATTAGTATAAGTAAGTACTTAACAACAAATTTACCTATTTGTATAACTAAGTAATTAACAACAAATCCACATATTTGTATAAGTAAGTTAGTAATTAACAACAAATTCACCTTTTCGGAGAGATCGACTTTTCAATATTATACACAATAAAAAGGTAGATTTTGTAACATGAAGCAGAGGACTTTCTCGAAAATATCCTCTCAAAGAAAATGTCTTCGTGTTGGAAGAACCGAGAAGATCGTACCCAAAATCAAACGCTGGCGAAAGCAACGAATATCAGTTGACAGCCGATATCAGTTGCCCTCCTTGTCTTGCAAGGATGGCTTCTTCCCTCTTAGCTCCTGGGGGTCGGGATTTCCTCGAAGGAGATATTCCAAAATCCTCTGATTCTCGCGGACTTAGATGCCACGCGCCTTGGGTTGCAGAGGAGACTTTTGAGGCGTTTCTTGAAATATCCTCAGCTTCCGAGAATACATTAGGTGGTTTGTCTGTCCGTCCGTCTCTCCGCCCTCAGATCTAAAAGAACTACTGAGGCTAGAGGGCTGCAAATTGGTGTTTTGATCATCCACCCTCCAATCATCCATCATACCAAATTGCAACCCTCTAAGCTTAGTAGATTATCTTTTATTTAAGGTTAAATTTAGCCATGGATCGTGCATCTGGTAGTATTTCCGGAGCCATGGGACGCACCCTCACTCTACCGCAACTGGTGAGCAACTGGAGTGCTGCCGGTCGTAGTTGATAGTTTCATACAGCATTATACGTTGTACAGAAAACTCGATTTTACCTTGTTTCCTAATCAAATCAGCTTCGATTGCTCATGATGACATAAGTTAAGTCTTCTGTTTCATATGAATCAATATTGATATTATTCTAAGACGTCTATATTAAACTCATTTGTCTAATATTGTTCCTGCAATGTTCTGTTTAATTTTCGTCATATTATAGTTTGTAGCAGCTGGTCTCTCTTAGTAGTATTTCATAAAGAACACTTTTTAATGCGTAGTGTTAGCGAAAGAAGTTAAAACGACAGCTTTTCTCTTATAATTTCAGTATAGTCTGTAAAAGAATAAATGTATGCATTAGCATGAATTCACGTGTTAGTAATAAAATTCTTGTGAAAATAATTACACCTTCCTCTAATTGTATTGTTAATAGTTTACATGCATTAGGAGTGTACGTACGCTTTCACATAAACATATAAAAAATCATCCGTATAATTCCGCATTTGAGATGAAATGGGTATACTCCACTTAATATGCTATCATTATTTATTGTAAACTTGTAGCTGACTATCAGGATTATTACTTTCTTCCCTGCCCACAAAAATTCCAGAAGATGTAAATATTCCAGTTTTGTACTTACTTTATATCAATATTGACAGGCATGCACGTAAGTCCATACGAAAGAATATTCGTTTGCACTGAACTGCAAATGCCTCCTGGGTATCACTGCATTTATTATATTTTATGACCACAAACCTTAACTGCAATTGGGCTGTCTTGTTTGAGCATTGGAACGTACGTATCCCTAACTCCCAGTTCAGTGTGGCATTCTGCTAATTTCCCCCTGACTTGAATGTCGAGGTCTGCAGATGCTCTGGTCAACGGTAATTGTTTGTTGGCCATTACGCGTCCTAGTAAAGGACAAACGACCATTTAACCCCCACTTGCAGTACCTGCTATGTCCGCTCGTCGCTATCATGCCCACGTCTTCGAAATTCATAGGTTGGAAGATCCCATTATGGCAGAAGCGCCTCAGTGGCGTGGTCGGTAAGGTCTTAGCCTGCCACCTGGGTGGCAACGAGTTCGATTCTCGGGCATTCCATTGAGGTGTGAGAGACGTGTATTTCTGGTGATAGAAGTTCACTCTCGCCGTGGTTCGGAAGTCACGTAAAGCCGTTGGTCCCGTTGCTGAATAACCACTGGTTCCATGCAACGTAAAAACACCATACAAACAAACCAATATGACAGACTGGAGCCGCCTCTGTTGGTTTATTCGAATTTCAAAGGGATCATAAACAATCTTCATTTTGACGGAAGTTGTGAATAGACCAGATGATTTGGAGACGCTTCGATGATGCAATGAAATTCATTTAGAGCCAATTAAACGGTTGAAAATTTCGAAAAAAAGTCATATTTTTAATCTAGCCTTATTTGAGCCAAGTGCTCCTCTTAACATCAGACACCTCAACAAGTTGATTGAAGTCATGTTTCAGTAAATATTGGTATAGAAGCATAATCTAATGCAACAGTAAAAGGTAATAAACACTTTAGACGCCCGCATAAACCTGAATTTTACTCAGATGTTATTTACCTGCCTCTCTCTCTCTCTCTCTCTCTCTCTCTCTCTCTCTCTCTCTCTCTCTCTCTATAGGCGCTCCCAAGATTAAATTTAACGTAGTCAAGCAACAAAAATATTCTATTTTATTTAGCTCTGTTTCTGCACTACGAGAGATGCAATATTCTCTGCTGTATATGAGCGCTCGAGAAAAACGTGAATTACCAAGCAACCCCCCCCCCCCTCCCACTCTTCTCTCTCTCTCTCTCTCTCTCTCTCTCTCGCTCTCTCTTCTCTTCTCCCTTCTCTCTCTCTCTTATGCAAGGAGAAAGTAGAATAAAATTGCAAAATGTTCTTGCGGATTTATGCCACATTATATATTAGCATCTGTCACTGACTTCAAGTTGTATTTTTTATATTAATTTTTTGGCTGATTTCCTTTGCTTTCTTTAGTGTTCCCATTTTGCAGATACTTGTTGGAATGTGCTCAAGTATGTGTTTTCGTTGAAATTCGTTTATAGGAACGTGAAAAAAAAAAACTTTACTTACGCGTATATCTCTACAAAATATGCCTAAAAAACAACGGAGGGAGGGGAGGGGAGGGGAGGGGAGGGGAGGGGGGGAGTGATATGACAACACTAAAACGGTTAATTAGAATTTAGTGATGCCCGAAATTGAAGTGGTATGGGCCAAGAATTGATTTAGAGAGCCCTCGAACCACTTATTCATGTTTTAATTCAATTCAGATTATTTTCCCGTCATATACTATACGATGCACTTTCTCTCCAATGAATGCCCGTACATTGATCTGCTAATTATACATAATGCAGTTTTTTACGGTCAGAAATATCCCCACCGTTCAAAATATCTACACGTCTATTGATGCCAATACTGATATGTAAGGATATCCAAGCAGTGATTACTCCATTCTAATCTTGTGCGTCATATCTTTCTCTCCCGTCCGATTTTTTTCTCACTTGGGGGTGGCGGTGGGGGGGGTGGGGGGGTGTAGGTGAAAGATCACGTCCTAAGGCATTCTTTTTCATCTACGCCTGTCACCAGTCCTTCAATGACGCGTCGTGGCCAGATCTCACAACTGTATGCAAAGGGAAACGAGTCGTTTAGTGGGAAATAAGATTATATCTGGAAAAGCTCTGCCTTTATTGAATTCATTATCGCCTTGAGTATCCATCCACTTATGGAGAGAACGTCAGACTTCAAAGAAAAAGGAATGAGTAGCGGAATGAACTTGAAAATTCATTTATGGTGAATTAGTTCGCAGGAGAGGATATTTGAGATAAGTCGTCCAACAAGTGCGTATACGCTTTAGCGGTTCAATAAATTTTTTTTCCATCTTTGTGTATGAATGTTATTGAAAATGAATGAATACCAGTAGTGATTAATGATCTTAATTACGAAGTAATCTGAATCACATAGAAGGCTTTTTTCTCTCTCTCTCTTTCGAACTCCGTAATGGTCTCTTAATTGCATATCCTCGAATTTATAGCAAGTTGATCTTTGCTCTTTCCATCTTGTCATCGAAAGCCTCAAAGCACTACTCATGACCTTCACTAGGAATTCTTGATATTCCAGGAATAAAAACTATATATACAAGGAATATCTGGTTCCAAATTTAAACCCGTAATGGCATTAAGGTGGTAGTCTGTTTGCTTTGGATCAAGTGAAAATCTCCGAAAAGGGTCAATGAACCTATTTGTTAAGTTATCTATATATATCTAAAGATGCCCAGCTGGGAACTATTCTACATTCAGCCAAAAAAAAAAAAAAAAAAAAAAAAAAAAAAAAAAAAAAAAAAAAAAAAACATATCTACCCTTAGTTAGGCTATAGTAGATTCACATCAACTGTGATTAGATGTCTAGGCCAGTCTCCTACGATGCTTCTAATTGGCTGTTGATAAACCAATCACATGGCTGGAAACTCAGTCTCTCGAGAGAGTTCACATAGGCTGGGGCTATGTTCCTCCTCTCCTGAGGGATACTTTTGGAAGACGTATCCCCCAGGAGAGGTGGAAACATACATCCAGCCTATGTGGAGTCTCTCGAGGGACTGAGAGTTTCTAGCCCTGCGATTGCCTTATCAACAACCAATTAGGAGCGTCGTAAGATACTGGGTTAGACGTCAAATGCGCCGTTGATGTGAATCTACCATAGTAGGTGCGAATGTCTGTACATGTTTGTATATGTGTGTGTGTGTGTTCGTGGCTGTGTGGAAAAAAGACAGATACCATTTGATTGAACCAGAAGCTAATATGGAGAAGGGTTAATATTCCCTGAAGTGTTTTTGGGTCTTCCACGATTCTTGAAGGGGAAAAAATGACTATTGGAGAACTTTATTGTGCGCTGTATGGTACTTCTTCGGTCCCAGATAAGCACTCTCGTAGGCGAAACATCTGTCCCAGCCTCTTAATCAGAACATAGAAAACGGGCCACTATAGTTTCTAGGGCGTCGTCATTACCTGAGAACTTTGACATTCCTGATTTTCAGATCCCCACTGAAATGTAACGAAAGGAGAGCGAAATGGTTTGAAAATGCAACATAGGTTAAGAATCTTGACTTTAGTTTTAAATATTTTTATGTAGTTTTATTTCTTTGAGGTACGTTTCTTTTACCACCTCCTGGGGACGTTTAACAAGAGCTCTTAATATACTGAATTAGAACGTTATTAAAAATATTACCGTGGTCAATACTTGGTCATTACTTAGCAACATCTAGCTGAAATTCAGAAGTGCAATTGAATCGTCATGTATTCTGCAGTTTTGATACTTCTATGGACTTAATCATCAATACGTCATTTCAGTGTTGGGTCTCTCTCTCTCTCTCTCTCTCTCTCTCTCTCTCTCTCTCTCCACACAAGAAACCCTTAGCGATTACTCCCTCTTTGTTTACTGTTTTTATTTGATGGTCCCCTATCATTCAGCATTTTTCAATATCTCTCTATCTCTCTCTCTCTTTGATCCAAGTATCTATACATCTTTTATAAACCGCCTGAGTAAAACCAGCAGTGAGGTTTGGATGCTTGGTCTGTGCTATGCTTTTGTGTAATTTGTACTTCATACATGCATACATAAATACATACATACATACTTTATAAACAAACTTTAGGAAAAAATTACAGCCTCTTGGACCAGGAAAACGTACTGAGGCCAAATAAATAAAATAAATAAATAAATAAATAAATAAATAAATAAATAAAATAAAAGCGATAAATTCTTTCATTTCAACAAACAGCTAGGACATGCAAGCAAAGATCTAGCATAAATTTGATTTTGTTGAAGTGATAATAATAAAATAATAATAATAATAATAATAATAATAATAATAATAATAATAATAATAATAATAATAATACCTTTATTCCACAATAGTAAAATGGGTATTCTTACAATGTGGATTGGATTAAAATATACAGAAAACGTTTGTTTAAAATTTAACCCCTGCTGATTAAAGTAATCAATTACTACGTAGGATCTTGGAGCAGAATATCTTTTTTCTGTGTACGAATCACTAAGTAAAGCCATATTCAATCGACTATGACCTCGAACGAACAGTTATGTTAGAAAAATGTTTTGGTCGCCAATAGAAAAGTTGCTTATCAAGTTTATTTGGAATTAATCTACAAAAAAAAAAAAATCAGACTTCAGTCAATAACCTATTTCATACTGCCAATAGCCTACTTTATTCAGTAACCCAAAATCTTATTTAACCTGACAAACTGACAAATATAAAAAGTTGATTGAAGACGTAAATTCCGCCTCATATTCATCGGAAAAGAAATGGAGTTCACTGGAGTTCACATTTGCATAAAAATAATATTCCTTTTTGTATTTACCTGGAATATAAAGCGCTTGGGGTCCCGCAAGTGTACTTTCCCTAGAAGGCAGGTAATCAATGGAAAAGAGTTGAGCAAAACTTTTTCAAGTATCTGCTTACTTATTCCGGTTATATATTCAATTTCCGATTATATGTGAGGACATAGGCTGGGAGTTGGGATGGCTGGTGCCTTAAGGTCTTTTTCGTCAAGTTATTCTGATTTTTAGTAGTTTTTTTTTTCTTGGACTGTTCAGCTGGTTATGGTTATATAGCTATTTGTATAATACGTTGATTGGCTGCATTTGTATCAACAAAGAAAATACGTTGCATGCTGCATTTGTACTAAACAAAGAAAATACGTTGGCATTGGCTGGGGGCAAATTTGTTCTTTAAACAAAGAAAATACGTTGCATTGCTTGCAAATTTGTTATTACAAAGAAAACATACGTTGCATTTCTGCATTTGTATAACCAAAGAAAAACGTTTGACCATGCTGCATTTGTAATAACAAAAGAAAAATTACGTTGCATTCTGCATTTTGTATAACAAGAAAATACGTTGCATTGCTGGTATCTGTATAACAAAGAAAATACGTTGCATTGCTGCATTTGTATAACAAAGAAAATACGTTGCATTGCTGCATTTGTATAACAAAGAAAATACGTTGCATTGCTGCATTTGTAACAAAGAAATACGTGGGCAGTTTCTGCATTTGTATAACAAAGAAAATACTTGCATTGCTTATCTGTATAACAAGATAAAATACGTTGCATTGCTGAACAAAGAGTAAGTTTTCTGTTTAATTTTCGTACCTTTTTCCACAGTTTAGGATTCCAATAATATTTAAGTTTATTGTGAAATACTTATTTTCTCATTTTATGATCCGAAAAGTATTTTAGTTTATTGTGAAACTCATTCCTATGAGAATATCACCAGTTTCATCTTTCTCTTTCCTTATTACAATAAGACTTATATAACTTTTTTCAATATTCGCCATTAGCTATTCCAGGACGATAGAAAGGACATACGCGCATGCGCCTAACGTTATAGCTCAGTAAAAACGTAAATGTGAAATTCCAGAAACAAAAATAGAACAATATGGTAAAATTATATCGTACAAACTTTTAATGCACTGGTCTATGTTTATTATTATTATTATTATTATTATTATTATTATTATTATTATTATTATTATTATTATTATTATTATTATTATTACCAAACTAAATAATATTCTGAAATTAAAGCTTGAAAAACTTGGAACAATAGACATATTAAATGAGTCAAAAAAGATTTCATCAAAATCGACCTACGTAATGTGTTTGAATAAAAAAAAAAAGATGAATGAATGACTCTCTATTGAAGTAGTGAATCGTCATCACATTTCATTCATTAAAAGCCTTTTATTTGTATTTTTCCAACGAATCCTCTATAAATAGGACAAATGAAAAGCAAACGGTGCTGGTTTCCATCAGTATTCAAATATAAACAATTCCACAAAGGTCCGAATAACTGACGTAAGAGATTTATAGTTATTCTGTTTTTTCATAATGTAACGAAGAGAGAGAGAGAGAGAGAGAGAGGAGAGAGAGAGAGAGCGAGAGAGCAAGAGGCGAGAGACGAGAGAGAGAGAGAGAGAGACTGTTTACACAATATTCATAGCATAGGAGATACGTAGATGTAGTGTCGAAAAACAAGATAGTTGGCCTGCCACCTCGGTGGCCGCGAGTTCGATTCTCGGGCATTCCACTGAGGGGTCAGAGATGTGTATCTCTGGTGATAGAAGTTCACTCTCGACGTGGTTCGGAAGTCATCACGTGAAGCCGTTGGTCCCGTTGCTGAATAACCACTGGTTCCATGCAGCGTAAAAACACTAAACAAACAAACAAACACAAATAAGATAGCGATCATGAAGACGCTCATGGTGATATGAACTGTAAAGAAGGTAATGAAACGGGCCAGATGTATTGTACTTCTTTATCATTACTAGAAACAACACTTGAATTGCGTCACTTAAATATAAGCCGTTTTAAATTCTTAGTGTCGAGGTTTTAGCGCAGAAAGTGAGATACAACGTGAATCCATGATTTGCAGTTGAAAGGACATCCAGCAATACAAAAACCCACATAATTCAAAAGTATAGTTTGGACGCTCATCGATCGAAACTCAAATGCGAACATATTTGCTGAAGAAAATGCAATCATTGCTTGATCATCTGAACTCGCATAAAAGGAGTAGTTGAGATTTTGGTAATAAAGCTACCCTAAGATGTATACGAGTAAGGATACTTTAGGACTTCATACGCGTAAGAATGATTTTATAGCAAATAACAGGTTAGTTCTAAGTGACAGACACTATTGCGTCGAAAGGTTTGGATTTTTTCATAATTAACGAACAATTAAGTTTGTTTGAATTAGTTTATGGGAGCAAGTGCAGTGGATTTGAAATTACATGATGAATGCAAAAGAAAGCAAATAATTCATATGTTGATCATAATAGTTTTGTAATGTTGATTACCATGCATCGAAAGTAACTTTTCTAATTCCTGCTTTTTTGTCTATTTTTCTTAGAAGCGAAAATAGGTTAAATGAGTTACCAGACATCTTGGCGTAGACGAGATAGCCATCCCCCTCTGTTCTCAATGAAATGTATTAAAATAAGGCCTAATTACCATATTTTACTATAATGGGCGTAATATCTGTCCTTCCGTCTGTCATTCAATCACGGCCAACTTAGCAGGGTTATGGTAGGGATCCCTAAGATGGTTTATAATGGGGTTTCATCCTACCCCTAACGGGGTAGGGGGTGAGAAGGGATTCTCTGAAACGGAGCTGGTTCTGCCCGTGAAACGAGCCTGGTTATGTCCGTAGACTTAGTTCTTTTACGAATTTTCATACATTATTTCTGTATACATGCATATGTTTGGTAATTATTTTGTTATTCAACAAAGATTTTTTTTTTCGGTTCGAAAATAAACGAACTGAATAACCTCCTTCTTTATCGGATAAAAGATAATACTTTTTGAAGATTAAATACTACAAGCGACCGGGACCGAAGAAGAAGAGGGCTATCCACGGAGACAAGACGCCGGGGATTAACATCAAAGTTTAAAATGTGACGAAAGTTTCTGGGATCGAATTCGGAAAGTTTATACGTCTCAGCTTTTGAAATCCTAAGTTGTGATTTTTGTGTCTAGCATTTCATCTCTGACAGAAACTAAATTTATGATGAAACCTTTGAACTTTATTTTTTGTTTATGTAGAATTATATAACCACTACTCATAATATCGAATTAACATGAAAAAATATCATTTTTGCTACAGGAAAAAAACATTCTAATTTATAACAATAGAAAGACGTAAAAATATTCACATCAACAACAGCAAAATATACCATAAAAGACTATTTATTTTGGATATTTCACCAAAACAGACCTTGATGAATTAAGATATTGATCTTACTTTATCAGACTGACTACCGTGAAGAAACCAAGATTAATAGATACTGGGGTTAAGTTCCTTTAACATCGACCGTTGTTGATGGCAACATTGGAAATTAAAAGCAGTTTTGTTTTACGTGTAGTTTCCATTGTCTTTAAAAAGACAAGGAGATGGATGCCATCATGAATAGTAAATACTTTTGACCCTATAGTTGATTTAGTAAATATCAAAATATACTGAAAAGAGGAGAGAGAGAGAGAGAGAGAGAGAGAGAGAGAGAGAGAGAGAGAGAGAGAGAGAGAGAGAGAGAGAGAGAGAGAGAGAGAGAGAGAGAGAGAACCGTACTCAAAAACCACCATAGTACAAGGCAACATCTTGCAGTTCCGAGAAACTCTCAAAAGTTCAGTTGTGTCGAGACAAAATTGAGTTTCCTGTTTACCGTGCGAAAGAGGCTTCGGACTGCTAGTCTATTGACTTGAGCGAAGCCAAAATTGACAATAGGAAGCGGGGGGAAGATGTTAGGGTGGGAAGCTTCCAAAATGCGATACAATAAAAGGCTATCATCTCTATTTTCAAAACCGAAAGGAACTGCAGTAAAAATGGCCGTTTACTTGACATCACGGATGTCTACCTATGCTGACTCAATCTGCTGCCTTGATATACGTCGTCCACTGAAATATTTTACTTATCAGTTATAGCTACATTCACTCAAATGAACCTGATCCAATTTCACATAGCACACCCCCTGTGGGGGTCCCACGGGGACCCACACAACCCCATCTTACCTGGCCGGCTCATCTCCTAACGACGCATCTTCTGTACATATCATTCATATTAATGTTATGTCAAATGTGTCATTATTACCGCATACATTACAAATTCACCTTTTCAGCTATACGTGAAACTCAGTGGAGAAAGATACAAAAATCTAATGGAAACATTCTTTTTCATATTCTCTCTTTTCAGTGGCTTAGAACTTGAAGTTACCTGGAGCTGCATATATATATATATATATATATATATATATATATATATATATTTTATCTATATATATATATATATATATATATATATATATATATATATATATATATATATATAATGTGGTTAAAAATGGTCTGTTACAACAGAATTCCATCTAATAAAAGGAGCCCATAAAGATGATACCTACCTGAAGAGAGGGACACAGCAGTCTCTGAGATATAGTACTTACTTTCTATAATATTTTGGTGTTTATATAATGCCTCACTGAAAATCTCCAGAGACCTCACTTCAAAAATCTCCGCCACATCTGCAAGAGGGGAGGATGAAAAAAAAAAAAAAAAAAATGAACAGCGAGGTGTTCGATATGGATAAAAGAATAAAAGCAGGAATAAGGGTTGAGAGGGGTGGGAGGGGAAATGGGTTTGCTGATGAGAGGAGAGTAAAAATCGTGGAGACAGTCCGAAGAGAAACTAGTGTAGCAATAACTAGAGGGTGACGAGGGTTGGAGTCAGGGATATGAAAACCCAGTAGACTACATTATTTGTGAGCACGTCATGGCAGACCCAAGAATGAAAAATATTGATAGAAATAACTATAAAAGTTTTTGTTGTGAAACCATAGAAGGCATCCCAGCATTGTCGTACGTATTTTGGGTTTTAATATTTATTATATTTTTTTATGAATTTTTTTATATAATGTCAAAATACTGTCCAAAGAAAGAAGAATATTGATAGAAATAACTGTAAAAGTTTCTGTTGTGACGTCATATAATACAACCCAGCATTGTCGTAATTATTGTAGGTTTTAATATTGAATCTTTTTTTTCGCTGAAAATGAATACTGACTAAAGACTCAATATTGTTTTATTCTCTAGTGCAATTTGGCAGTTCACAATGTCTGAGCACATTGAACACTTCATGAAGAACAATCTATTAAACAAATATAGAAAATGCCTCTATTTTGACACGAATTGTGATCTATATTAGAATATATTAATTGCAAAATAGCATGTTATTTACGAGCTCTTTCTAAAAGACTTGCTATTGTATAATGAATTTCACTCTATGACAATTTTAAGTTCGTTTGGGGGTGACTGCGACTAGAGATTCACGCAGAAAATACATACTTTACCTACGCTCTTCATTTAATTCTATGTTAAGGACTAATTAGTGTGAAACAGTTTGCCTACTTGCAGGATAAATTTGCAACACTTGTTGCATCACTTTATATCACAAGGGAAAAAAATCTGGATACTGATTGGACTAAAAGTTCTCTAGTACGATTCTCGTCTATTTCAAAAGGTCAAAATTCATCTTACATCTAATCTTCTTCTAACCTGCATTACAATGACGTCATCAGTCGCTACCTTGTGGATGAACTAAGAAACTGTAATTTCACGTTCGATGAACTTTGACTATAAAATATCCTATCAATGAAAAAGGCACGTAATTGGCATTTCTTTCAATTCTACTATTTTCTATTTAGAAAAGGCAGATTCTAACTCATGCATCAAAGATGCCTAATAATTCTGTTGGATAACAATTTGGCATTACCCATAGCTACCAGGATTACCATACGAATATGAAAATGTGTTTTTATGACAACAACGTCCAGCAATATCTGACGCTGAATGTAAAAAAATAACTACAATCACGATCATGTTGTTGCCTGAAGTAATGTCATTTAAAATAGAGAAATTGGGCTACTTGAAATGTTCTCTCGATGACTTAAAGGTTGGCTGCTCTGACTGAAAAACGGGCGCCATGTTGAATTCCAAATTTCCTTCTTCAGTTGATCTGTGACCGTCAGGGACTGTGAGTGTATTCCTGGACCACAAACTCACATAAAGCGCCGGCGTTGGACGTTCTCAGTTGCAGCCTCGGGTCTTCAAGCCTGTATACCAGGTAAGGTAAGACAAATCCATATAAGGTGAAATCACGTTGGCCTTTATGGCATAAGCGAGAAGTTATAATAACAGGCATGCGGATTCAAATGTTCAAGAATTTTATATGAAGTTGTCTTTATGGCATAAGCAATTAGGTATAGTAACGGGCATGCGGATTCAAATATTCAAGAATTTTGTTTGACGTTGCCTTTATAGCATAAGCAAGAAGTTTATAATAACGGGCATGCGGATTCAATTGTTCAAGAATTTTAAATGAAGTTGCCTTTATGGCTTAAGCAAGAAGTTATAACAGCAGGCATACGAATTCAAATGTTAAAGAATTTTATATGAAGTTGCCTATATGTTCTTCCCGAGATCCTTTAGCTGGTAGACTAGACATACAGTATACTGTCATTTAGGAAGTGAGATTAGTTATATTATCGCTTTATTTTCACGGTAAACGCTTCATGAGAGATTTAATAAGATTTCTGTTGGAGATACTTGGCTTCTGAGCTCTTGAATACGGTGTTCTGCAAGCGGCTTGTTACCCTTATTGTTTCAAGTCTTTTACAATTTAGCAAAATTCTTGTGGTTGGTTGCCATGTAGTACTTGGAGCCGATATATTATGAGCCTCTGGATTGTTTTTGCCATTTTGTTTTATTAACACACGAAATGCCGATTCCCATGTCTTTAATCATTGATCTATTAATACGCGTGTTTGTACCTAATAAAACTGAAGGGGTCATTCCGTACCAAATTTTAATAGCGTGTGAGTACTTTTCAGACATATCACTGTTCACTTAGCATCAGTAAGCAATATCATTACAGCCAGTTACGTGACATGATGGATATTGTTCTACAGTACTTGCAAATCACATAACATTTGCAGTTTTATTGCCAGCGTAACGTGCGTTATGATAGGTCATTAGATGCATGAAGTAGCCCAAAGCGGAGATGTAATAATTAAGAAAAGTATGGTAATTATAGGCTATAACTCCCCACAGACTGCAAGGAAAAGTCCTGCGAATACGACAGCCACGAAGGACTGGGGTGTCAATGTATTTCGCCGTGTTTAGTACTAGCCCCTGGGAGTTAATTACAGTCGACCCACCAAAAATAACGGTAAATTCTTAATAACCAACTCAGATACTATCAGCTGCAATTTCCAAAGAAATACCCGACACGTAGTTATTACCTAGATCTACCATAATCATTAATTATTAACAGCAAAATTATTAGCTGATAGTAAGGTCGTCCGTTAAGTGGCGTTGTCTGAATTTGGTTAAGCCAAAGGAACGTGAGTTTTCATTGTTACAACTAAAGATAAGTATCTAAGCTATACAATGAGCGCGAATGGTGGAGATGTACAATTTAGTGCGAAGGGTTATGAAGTCTCTCTCTCTCTCTTCTCTCTCTCTCTCTCTCTCTCTCTGCATAATCAGAAACGATGAATGAAGGGGAAAACAGAACCCTTCGTTATACAGTGGTTGCAAAAGCAATACTGAAAGCGCTACTCACCGGTTATATTTGCCCCTACCGTCCCACTCAAAAGCTAGAAACAAGATCTATAGAGATACATAAACTTTTTAATAACTTTATGGCTCCTTGGAAAACAAGATCGGCTCTGTAAAAGACCTAATTGCTTCATGGTGCTGTGTACTCAAAAGGCTTTCATGCAAGTTCCATGGTCTTGGGTTCAATTTTTGATCATGAGTAATATTGGTTATCACATAAGCAAACTGTCTTTGTATACATTTTTCTACTCCGCTCCTTTCTTGGTTAACTGTATAGATTTTACTTCGCTGATATATTCTTTTGTTATTCCAGGGATTGCAAAAGAGTATTATTTGAACACCAGGCTAGTCTTTGGCAACTTTTTTGGCAACTGAAAAGCGAGTGATTCTATTCAAAGCTTATCTGTTGTATCCATGATATGGGTAGCTAGGGCTCCTCACTGGAATGACGCATAAGTTAGAAGCGGCTAAAGCAGTTAGCGAGGCTGTTGAAAATAACCAATCCCACATCAGTTGTTTCGGGTAAGATATGAATGCAGGCTCAAAGTGCAGTCTAGTCCATACAGTTCGAAACAAAACATTTCACAATTTTGCTGCAGTGACTCATAAACGCCAATTGTAAATGGCAGAATGTAGTATTTATCAATGGGTAGCCATTATTTCAATGAACTTGTGTATTCCTTTGCTGTTATCAAACAAGCAGTCTGCTTTCGTCTATTTTTTTGCCTCTCAATTCGTTTCTCGAATTAACTAATATTTTCCTTCATTCCAGGGACTAGAAAATGAAAAATCTTAGGAATCAAGCTGGACTTCGGAAACCCAAATTTCCTGCTAAGAAATTGTGTTCTTCATAACTCTGTTGACACTGATGAAATGACCCATATCTCGAAAATGTGTAGGATGGAATGTAAGATGTTCCTTCACATTTTACTACAGCTGGGGTATTCTAATGGTTATGGCAGTTGAGGTTTCTGATACCAATACAACGTCAATTCCCGCAGATAAGTTTTAATGCACGAAAACTGTGCAATGCAACCCACACTATTTTGTATTGATTCGATTGCACAACCTCCCTGAATTAAGGTGTCACTGGTAGGAAGTGGTGCTTCTCAGTCATCACCCAAATTTAGAGGGAAATTAAGCTCAAGTCATAACTCCAACCAACAGCAGAAGACTCAAGTTTAAATATTTCTTAATGAGACTATTTTCGGTATATAAAATGCTTCTTGAATAGTCTATTTTCGGTTTATCAAATGCTTCTTGAATAGTCTATTTTTGGTATATCAAATGCTTCTGAAATAGTCGAAAAGTAAAGTCGGGGATGATTCTACACTGGCTGTCAACATTCTCCATTAAAGATGATCTCACTCTTGATTTTCATAATTTCGTTCATAATTCAGTATTGTCAGCGTTTTTTATTACCCATTCTGTGATGAGTACTGAAGATGCATTATGGTGTTCTTCCTAAATATGAGTAATGTTGTTTGACTGCGCTATTTGGTTGGCAACAACTTCCATCGTTGCCATTCGTTGTCTGTTGGAAGTATCTTCATTCCAGATAGTTACAATCTCTGTCCTAAATTGTGTGGACTATTCAGTTCAAGTGTTATTCCAATGATTAACTTTCTCTGGAAAAAAAAAAAAAAAAAAACAAGAACCGCCTTTGTTTACCGTGTGGTTAGTGCACTTGTGTTTGTGTACATTTTCCTAGTCTGGCAGATGTGAGAAACATTAAAGTACAGCACATCTAAAGACCTGTTGCTTGATGATAGAGGGCGAAGGAAGGTAAGAACTGTTACAGAAAACCTTGTTCAAGGGTTGAAGGTGCGATGAAAGGATGACTTTGGACTACAGGCTGTGAATAAAGTGGTTTAAAATGTGATTAACTTTCCTTCTGGAGTTTGATAAGTACGCAGATTGTTTTTAACTGGCCATACTTATTTGAGGAGGAACAGTTCTTGGATAAGGATAACAGTGACACTTGTAATGCTGTGCATATACTTACACTGAAATTTTACAATGAATTATAAGGCTGGGAGTAGCTAACAAAGTACGTAGTATGGATGAGCATGGCCTTCCTTGAAGACCATGTGGGGGAAAAAATGTTAGACGACTATATATTTATTTAAAAAAATGACAGTTGTTCTGTGAGGTGACATACAGGTGGTTCTGCTGACAGGAAGGTCAAACATGAATGAATAAGATTGTTGGGATTGCACTATACGGACAAAAGCTGCTTCCCACATGGTTCCTCCCAGAAAGGCCTAAAATTTATTTTATCATACTGTATGTCAGTAGGCATAAAAGTTCCTTAAGCCCCTTCCACACGATGGGCAAAGACACGACGGGCACTCTGATTTGCCCGCAATTCTCTCGCTTTTCAGCAGTGTTACCAGATCAAACCGTCCAAGGGAGGCAGTAGTCACAGTCAGGCTAACCTATGACTTAGACCACACTCGTGATCGCGATCCACTCACAAGATTGGTAACAGTGTCTGCCCGCCGTGCATTTGCCCCTCTTGTGGAAGGGGCTTTACAATACTATGTCAATAGCATACAAGTTCTTTACAATACTGTATATTTAAAAATAGTGTAAGTCAGTAGGCATACAAGGTCTTTATAAAACTGTATGTCCGTAAGTATACTAGTTTTTGAAATTGTATGTCAGTAGGTATAAAAGTTCTATATAATACTGTATGTCAGTAGGCGCACAAGTTGTTCTTTAGAATGCTGGTTATTATTTATAATAGCATCATCTCATAAATGTTTCTACATACCTATATTATTTACCAATAGGTATATAAACTGGCGTTTGTATCAGCTGCTCATTAGCCAAGCCATTCTTCGCCTTCTTGATCTCGTTCCTTGGTTTGCCTTTGTACTTAAAAACAAATACTCTTAAATTTGTATTTGTCATTTGTATCAAGAACATTGTTCTTGTCACATACACTGAACTATCTTCTGCATGCTTAATGTTTATAATGACAGATCAGTAGTCAATGGTGAATGTTTAAACTATTGTTTTGCTTTCCAAAAAAGATGGAATGTTACACTGAATGCTATGTGCAGACTTAAGGAAATGCTTACAGCAAGTGTTGCAAGAGTAAAACTGAAACCAAGTTTCATACCTTGTAATAGAAAGGTTGACCAGATTCGCTGTTTATTGGTGTCTATTGAACGTGTGCACTTTCTTTCAGGTCTTTCGTTTTAGACTGAATGGCTGCTTTGCCAGCAAAAGGGTTTTACCATTTAAATTATGCAACACTTGTATATCATTATTTATCTGAACTATTATCCATGTTCCCATGTTAGCTTTCCCATGATAACTATCATCCATATTCCCATGTTAGCCATCATCCTTGTGCCCAACTGATTGTTTAAAAGATTGAGTTATATATCCTTGGCCAACAAATAACAAATGTATATTAAGTTCTAATTGCCTTCTTAAAGTCCGATTTACTTTATATGCCAACTACTCGAGTATTTCAGATAATTCCTTATCCACTACTCCAGTATTTCAGATAATTCCTTAACCAATGTTGATACCTTTAAAACTGCAATAGTAATTTAAATGAGACTAAACTTTGTTTTGCATTTTTAACGATGCGTCGTCTACTGGATGAAGTTTATAAATTTCTGCATTACCCAAATGTTGCATAATTGGTTGATGTAGCATTACACAAGAAAGAATTTTATTTTGCTTGTATTTTTAAATTTTAACGAAATGCTATTTCCTTAATATAGATACATGCTTTTATTTCTTCAGTGGTTGATTTTGCATAGTACTTTGTAATTTTCTTTCATGTATATACTTTAAATATTTGGAGATACCCATTGGTGTACAGAGGCGAAAATCTTTAAAATTTTGATTAATACTTTAATGTATTCAGTTTATAAATTTTCTAGATTAATTACTAAATAAACATGACAAATGCAATGAGATTTCATTCTTTCAGAGAAGTACCCATACGGAGACTTGAAACTGCTACATCGAAGGCGAGTTTATATCATTCTTACCAAGAATGCAACTTCACGCTCAATTTAGTCCGGTAAGAAATACCCAAAGAATGATCTCCAAGAGGTGCATTTGATCTCCAAGAAGAAGTTATGTTCTTATTTAAGCCATATAACTTACAATGAATACCCGAGAAAGTGAAAATGCATTTTCCATGAAAGACAATAAATGTGGAAAGCGTACCATCAAACCCTGACAAGAGGAAACTTTGCAACTGCAATTTGGTTGCGCTCACCACTAAATATTTTTCCATCCTTTGGAGAGTTTTGAGGCTTAGCATATTCTCCACTCTCAAAACTAGCAAGAAGGTGGAAATGAAAAGTTTGTGGTGAGCGCAAGCTAAAAGGAGTAATATCTCCTCTGTTGTCAGGATTTGATTGGTCTTTGTCTTTCATTGAATATGACATTTCACTGTATCTCAGGTATTCATTGTAAAGTTATAGGGCTTAAATGTAGTCACAGGTTTAATTTGTACTGGAAGATGCATCCATCATTATAACCCATAACTAGTGCCAGTATGTACGATCTGTATAACTGCTGTTTGAAATTTTTTTTCTAAACAGCAGAGCAAAATTATTTTGAGTAATTTTTCCAGAAAAAAAATAATTTTAGGTTATTTTTCTGGAAAAATTACTCAAAATAATTTTGGGTTAGAGTAATTTTTCTTCAATAACGAACATTGTAATTATGATCATCTTCATTCCTCTGAACGTTGTAATTATCATCATCTTCATTCCTCTGAATGTTTTCTTCTGCCTTTCCTGAAGTTTTTTCACCCGAAAGTGTTTAGCTTCGAAAAGTGTTTTCTTCAAAGTTGGCAACTTCCTTCATTCCTCTCCTGAAGTTTCTTCACCACGTATTTCTCTTCAAAGTTGTCGTATTGCGTCATTCCTCAAGTTTTTCCTGCCTCTTCTGAAGTGAATGAATCTCTTGAAGTGAATGAATCTGTACACTTTAAACTGGATATAATTTCGGTTGCCTTCTGGATGTTGGGCTGAATATGAAAGGCCTAAAAGTGCCTGAGCTTTTGCGTCAAGGTTTCTTGAAGAAAGCTTCAACTTGCTCAGCATTCACAACTCCGGGGAAAAAAATCGGTTACTCCAGTAATACTAGTAAATCCTACGAACAAGTTGATTCTATAAAACAATGCATATTGCAAAATGAGAATTTATACGAAACTGATACTTACGATTCTTAAAGCCCTCAAATTTCTCTGTAAATCTCGGTAAAATGGAAATGTTAAACTTTAAAAACAATACATATTGCAAAAGCGGAAGAGCTTATAAACAAGAATTTCATTTTAGCAGATTTGTAATTTAAAACATTTACTTTGTAATTTAAGAATTTAAAAAAATCCCCCTTAAATTCAAGACAATGTACAAGTTTACAGTAAACCGCTGCAGAACCGCTGAAAATGAGACTTAAAACCTTTGCAAACACTTCAACAGACCACAGTATATTGCAATAAATTAAGGATTATTAAACTGACTGAAAAACCAAAGTACCTTTAAAGTATTAAAAGTAGAATACCTTTTTTCAAACTGGATAATTTAGCTCTTGTTTGTTCAGTCCCTCCTCAGGGTTGCTTTTGGTTGTTTGACTTCAGGAATTAAATTCCTGAAGTCAATATGTATCCCATTTCTCACTGGGTCATTTCAGTTGCCTTTGGAAAAGCGGTCTCAATGTGAAAGGACTCCACCAGAACTTTTGTATCTTGGTCTCTGTTGCACGTTTCTTTACGTCAGCATAGCTTCAGCCGCTTCATTGCTCAACATTCACATTCCTGGGGAAATAATTTGTTAATAATAAATGCTATGAACGAGTATACTTTCTTGAGATCTCGAGAAAACAATAAATTTACAAAAACACTATATTATAGAAATTATCAGAGAAATCTAATGTACTTTTCAAACTAAAATTCCAAAAATAATGCATATCGCAAAAGCGAAAGAGCTTAAATTCTCCACTTTTATAAATTCAAATGAAAAAATATTGCATATTGCAAAAGCGAAATTTAAAATAAAGCAGCTGATACATTATAAAAAACTTCAAAAATCTGCATTGAAGTTCGAAGTACTTGAAAAAAAAAATTTAAATTGAAGACAAGGGAATTAATTTTCAGCTTTAAAATAAAGCAGAGCTGCAGGAAAGCTTAAAGGAGACTCGAGAACCTTTGCTAACACTTCAACAGTACACACTATACTGCAATAAACAAAGGGTTATTAAATTGAAAGAATAACTTTAAAGTATATAACTGTAGAATAGAATAATGCCTCAAACTAGGTATCTGTGAAATACAATGCCACAAGATATACATATTTTAAACCACCATACATAATCTATTGCAATTAGAAGGTAAGTTTGAAAATCAAGCACCCACTTACCGCGTACATTTTCAATATGAGGTTATCGGGAAGTCGTCTTTTTGTGCCACCACCTCTTCCATATCCAATGACGAAATTATATTCATCTAATAAGATGAATTTAAACAGAAATCGCCTCATCAATAGAAAGTAATACTTCAATTCCAAAACTATCTAGACTTCGCTGAACCAATTCCAGAATTCCAGATCCATGACTCGAGTTGGATCTGCAGAATACAGCAGTGTGTATGAGACAGTTTGCTTATATGACGTAGTAAATATATAAAAAAAAAAAATGCGAGTTTAGTTTAAATTTTGAACGTGCTTAAAGTCACATGCACTTTACCTTAATTACTCAACTGCAAATTATGTTCCATTCATGCAAAGTGCCATTTTCAGTTTATCCAATAACAGAATAGGACCATGGCCACAATTGAGGGAAAAAAAAACCCTAGGGTATGTCTTTTGCTTTTCAACCGACTCATCTGCTATAATCCATCATCGTTCAAGAAGTTTATATTTACAACTACTTATTAATAAAAAAAAAAAAAAAAACTATTGAAACTTACAGAATCTGCATCACTAGAAGATTAATGGCACTAGGACACACCTTTGGTTTATATAATCTACACATTCCTGGAAAGAAAGTTACTGTTCAAACTTTAAATTAGACCATACAGTTAGTCAATAGCATGAATAAACTCAAATTTTATCGATACAAGGAACTGCTTGATAGTTACATTAATCCATGCAGTCCTAATTGGCAAGACCCAGTCTTAAAACAATAAAGGTGTTCAAATTTATTCTGCGAGGCTGGAGACTCATTTCCCACTTTATATAGACCGTATCGAACAATATATTTTAAAACTAAGTGTTTAACAGCCAACTTGGCTCATTGGCTTGGCAGTATACAACAATGGATAAAACACTTGTCTTTTAGCGAAAGGCGGGACTGAACTGTGTGGATGAATTGTACATTGACTTATGAGCAAGCCTATGATTAGGGAACTTTTCACCAAACTAATAGCCAGATTAAGAGACCCAATATGGGCCTAACTGTCGATAGACGGCTGACCAACAAACCAGTCGTGTAATGCCAATACCCACCATTTAGGAATTCATGATGCCAACCTGCAGAAGTGATTCCTTGTAGAAGTGATTCCAGATACTCACCAAACAGTAAAAAGACTCTAGATATCCACCAAATAGTAAAAGGATTCTAGATATCCACCATACCTTCAAAGGATTGCTGATATACACAAATCAGTCTAGAGTGATTCCCGGTATCCACCAAACTCTTATGAATCGATTCCAGGTTATTTACCAAATAGAGGAATCCTCAAATTAGCTTGTGATGTGGGCCTGTGCGCATTCTAGACTTGAATAAGCAAATGATTAAGGTTCTTAACATCAAATATATCAAAAACAAGTATACGCAATACACAAAAAAATATACTTATTATGAGACTAACCATTAAAAAAATTATCGTATTCATAAGCTGTTCCCTAACAATGGGCATTTGTGAATTAAAATGAAATGTTACAACCACCTTGGTTGCAACTTAACCACTCCAAGACAGCACTAACATAACCCAGGTTCAGGTTTTAACGTATCGAAACGTCACTTTGAAAACCGTCAGTAAACCTTACTGTAATCTCAAATCTGAACTTACAGGTACCATAGAGATGTTAGAATTTATCTTTATATTACACTACTTTACCCAACCCAAACCCATTTCCCCGTTGCTGAATAAACACTGGTTCCATGCAAAGTAAAAGCACCATACAAACAAACAAACATTTCAAACTGTAGTCCCCATAATTTACATAAGGTGGCCGTATCAAGAAAACTAAGCCTAGTCTACCAATTTGTTACTGAATTGAATATCAAACTTTCAAAGCATGCACTTAGGAAAAAATTTTCAAATCCAGATTATGGCTAAAATTACCCAAACGACAAAGCATTTGACAACTTAAAACTGAATCACACCTTACCCAAGTAGGTTGCATGGGGATTTCAGAATACATCCTTAGTCACTCCAGTCTGTATTTTTCCACCCACACAAAAAGTCTGGTTTCCCACTGTGCCCACCCTTAATTGTATAATACACAGTATTCCAACGTCTTTAAACTGCTAATATGTTATGTATGAAACACTAATACATACAAGGATCAAGAGTTACACACCTGAACCAAAGGCAATGTAAAAGTTCCAAAACTCAACTTAACTGATGAAACTTTAAATCAGGCTTCATCGTAGCTCACGTACGCACGTTTATTAGTGAAAACAAGACATTCCAAATTCGCTAGCCATAAACACATTACACTAGAACAAACAAAGTCCAATGATTATGAAAACAGAGCTTACAAAGAATTCAAGTAGGCAACAACAGTCATCTGTAAACATCTTAGTGATAAAGTTGCAATATATTTCAGTGCGATTGTCGTAAAGCATATTAATAAAGAGTGAAGTGATCATAATGAAGCTAATATCGAGTTATGGCATTTAAATGAAGTACAATAAAATTTCTTACGCCTATTGTGTAAATCGTCCTATGTTAATTAACCACGAGTGTCGTGACCTTTTAAGAGGTAGGGGTGGGGTTTGTCCCCTGGACACTAGAATTCACAGTCAATGAATATTTCATGCCCACTACCCTATCTTTCACCAGATCCGATTTGGAATTAACTCAAAACATGAAAACAAAAAAACATGAATGTCAAACCGTTTTTTTTCAGAAGTTAATGTCATAAGAATTCTTGAAATAACTACCAGTTTTCAGTTGAGAAATAAAAACTACAGAAATTTTTAGCAACACTAATAATCTTATTCCTGTCAACATTATTATATACATAACTTTGATAAAAAAACATACCTTGGCAAGACCTCACACTGTCGTTGAAGCGTCATACTCAACTTCAGTCAACAAGTTCAACTGGAAAACTGGATTCTGGAAATCCAGCTCATTGAGAGCAACCGTCGGCTCTAGGTACTGCAGGGTCCTTGAACTTTTTGCCTCTGAAGAAAATGGAAACAAATATAGTCTATATATTTTTTTTCAGAATTGCCAACCCATAATAGTTCCATCGATACTGTATTCAGTAGAAAACATAAATCTTATATTTTTTTTTAGAATAGCCAACCCATAATAGTAGTCATCGATACTGTATCCAGTAGAAAACAAATCATCGTCTGCCACATGTTTTAGAATGAATTTCATTTCCTATTTTTTCTCAGTATCGCAATTTTAACGTAGGTTTGATATATGGTTTAATTATTGATTGTGTATGTTATAGCTCCATGAATGGTAGCCTTTGTTAGGCCATCTTACCTAGTCCCAGCAGCCTCATGTACTGCCAGAATGTAACCCGAAAATCAATTCTATAAATCTTGTTGTCTTAACAAAAATTATGACAATTCTGATAAATGCGGCATAAATTTTATTCTAAAGAAAATATTATTATTTATTCTGTAAAACAATAATTAATAACTTAAGTTTAATGAAATAGGACCATAGTTTCTAAAAGATAATATGAGGGTAGATTTCCCTATGATGTCATATTTATGTCGGGAATTAGCCTTAGGTTGTACACCATATGCATTTCTTAACTTGAACTCGGATTTCCACCCTCTTCAGTACGTAAAGGTTTGGATGAAAAGGTCATGCTATTATAATTATTCTTCCTTCCACATCACAAAGTCAGTAAGTTCCCCATTTGCCGGAAAAATACTAAGGTTTCTGCTGAAAATGTTACGGCAATATGTATAAAAGTTCAGAAAAACAGTAACTGGAAACATGCAAGGATCCAGCATAAGCAGAAACAAAATCAATTGTTAATATAATCTGAAACGGAAGAAAAAATTCCAATCTGTGAATAAATATTACAAATACAGGAATTCCATGAGATAAAAATTATGGTAGAGACTAAACTGGAATATTTTTAATGAAATCTATGATATATATTGGGGTTTCACTATACCTGTTCTGGTAACAATTGGGAGCTAATCACCTGACAATCTCTTTAGCATGATATATGAATCATACAACTTTTATTGCCTTATAGTTTAGACAATATTCTGATGTGAGAACCCTGCTGCCTACTCCCTGTGTTTTGGCTGAAGTACTACTTCCGTTTTAAATGGAATAACTCAACTAACATTATCTTCTCTTCCTTCGAAAAGGTTCCTTTATGATCCAGGTTTGCACATGCAAGGCCTAAATCCATTCTGGCTTCAGCTGTCAATACGGCAGCCCCAATAACGCAAACTGACCTTCTCTGTCATATTTCATTAACATTGGCGAAGGAAATTTCAGGTACCATATAGTTGACCTACATCAACCGTACATCTGATGTTTAAACCAGTCCCTTACGACGTTCCTGATTGCCTGTTGATAAGCCAATCACAGGGCTGGAAACTCCCAGTCTCTTTCGAGAGTTCATATGGGTAGGATCTATGTTCCACCTCTCCTGAGGGATACGTCTTTCAAAAGTGTCCCTCAGGAGAGGTGGAATATACATCCTGCTAATGTGAACTCTCGAGAGAGACTGAGAGTTTCCAGCCCTGTGATTGGCTTATCAACAGCCAATCAGGAGCGTCGTAAGGGACTGGCCTAAACATCAGATGCACGGTTGATGTGAATCTACTATAACCTTACTGGCGTGACATATTCTTTCCAGCAGCAGTGGGCTGTTTAGCTCTTACAGCCGAGTTCATTATTGTCTTTAAAAGCCGATCTTTGCCTTGGCGCCAGAAGGGTCTATCTGCAGGGGATAAGAGAGGATGATGCAAAAGTTAAACGGTTATGATGCTGACGATTATGATAACGTGATTTATAATGATAAGAGGAAAAGAGATAGATGGTTGGATGATGATGAAAATTGAGGTGTCGAAATATTTTTTTTTTAACTTTAATGATGAAGGGAAATGCGATGATAAGCAGAGCGTGGAAGATAATGGTGTAAAAAAGTTGATGAAAGTTGGTGAAGTTGCTTGTGATAAAAGGAGGAAAAGATGAAAAATGCAAAAATGAGAAAACAAAGAGTAGGAAGAGTAGGAGGAGTCCATTACTTGATGAGGATGAACTGGAAGGACGGGATGGAAAATAGTTTAAGTTAAAGAATAAAGAATTCATGTTAATGAATCATGCGATGAAAGGACATCATTTTTTTTTCAAGCAGTTTGAATGATTACGTATAAGGAACATTTAAAGCCTTTTATTTTCCTAAAAACTAAAATAATCAACTTTAATTTCCATTCTAATTAGTCACGCTATATGTATACATTAAAGCTTATAAAACCAAATATGTATGATGAAATAGCGAATTATTGTAATATAATATACCAGGAGGTCGTAAGTTGAAACACAAACGCAAGGAATTTTTGGAAAGGTGTGTTCGTTAGTAAACTTTATGTAAATCAAAGATCTTGAAACTTAGTAGCGATTCTGACTTTCCTCCACTTTGTTCTGTATATGGAATATGGAAATGAGTTGTTCGGTATTTTCGGCCGGTTGCGCACATCGCTAGATTTGAATTACATGGTCCTGATGTCGCTGGTAGATACGGCGTTACAAGTGTGAATCCCGGAAGAACATTTGAAAATCATCTAGTAGAGTTGTATTTTGGCCCACTACAGCTTCGATTTATTTAAAAGGAATTTGGATTTTCTTAGTTGTATTTAGAAGTACAATTATTTTCCCAATGGTATAAATTTACGACATAGTTCTGATACTAAAAGCAGCAGAAAAAATTAGCACAAAATTGGCCTAGGATGACATAAATCTGATACTGAAAACAGCTACAGAAAATTGGCCAGAGATACAAAAAAAAAAAAAGAAAGAAAAAAAAATTTGGCCTGGGATAAAAAGAAATTTCTTTGGCCTGAGATTACCCCACCCCCCAAACCCTTAAAACTAAAACAAAACAAAAAAGATGTCCAAACTTATATTATCTGACCCATTTCTCTACCTACATTGCTGCCTCCCCGTCTTCCCGATGATGAATAATTTATTCAGATGTACGAACATTTTGCCGAATCGTTATAAAACTACACTTTTCAAAATCTGAAAATCATGTTAATTTAACACATAATTACCAAGCAGATGGTTCATCTTGCATTCATTCAAAGTTTTGCAGAGTTTTATGACCACAACATGGCGTTTCACACTTGTTCATAGTTTTTCGCTGGTTAGTTTAAATCATAAGAGTGTTTTCTAAGTTTAGGGAAAGTTATTCGTTAAGTTATCGGTCTAAATAATGGTTCTTTATTCGCTTCTTTCAACTACTAAGTCGAAATTCATCAGGCGTCATTTATTCTTTAATGTAGTTTAGACAAAGTTTATATTATTCGTTAAATTATCGGTCTAAATAATAATTTCGCTTCTGTTGACTACTAAGTCTTAATTCATCAGGCGTCCTTTATTCCTTCATGAAGTATAGACATTTTTCTTTGGTGGTTCCTTCGAGGGAGCGCAGCGTCAAACCTACACTTGAAGCCTTCAGTCTACTAACATTAAAATGCCAGCAACACGTACGACAGAAGAATTATGAATTCCGATGTTGATTGTTGAAGCTGAAAAAATTCTCAGTCGTGCCGTTCTGTGTCTCTCTGTCAGATTTCAAGTTCTTTGATGACTGTCGCTTCCATTAGGGTGAATGGCTGACTCATTTTTTATTTTCTTTTTCATTTTTACAATTTTCTGGAAGCAGGACGCTAGCATTTCCTCAATCTCACAGAGAGCTGAATACCTCTAGCAAACGTCATAAAAAAGCATCTTTTATGGGGGGCGGGGGTTGGGGGGTGTGGGTTGTCTATTGAGTCTGAAATTCACTACAGGAAAATCACCAGTGATTTACATCCCCCATTCGTCCACAACTTTAACTATATTTCCCTTTGAATAGAAGTCTGTTCATCAAAGCATTTGAATCGAGCCAGAGTGGTTACTATAGTAATTTCACAATTAACCGTGAGTTTGATGTCTACCCCAGTCCCTTGCGACGCTCTTCATTGGCTATTGCTAGGCCAATCACAGGGCTGGAAACTCTCAGTCTATCGAGAGAGTTCGCATACGCACGATGTATGTTCCACCTCTCTTTAGAGATACGTCTTTCAAAACTAATTCTGAAGAGAAAGGATAGGTTCTAATTCTGTAGATACTAGATGGGTTCTAATTTTGAAGATAATGGATAGGTTCTAATGCTCAAGATAAAGGATAGGTTCTAATTCTGAGGATAAAGGATAGGTTCTAATTCTGAAGATAAAAGATAGGTTCTAATTCTGTTGATACAGGATAGGTTCTGATTCTCAAGGGTATAACCAAAGGCCCACTCGTAGTGAATAACCCTAATGGACCAAAAAGAAAAAAAAAATAAATATAAAATAAAATAAAATAAAATAAAAAGAAGGCAAAGAAGACAGATGGTGTTCAATCATTGATTTTATCTTGAGTGCTGACTCTCTCGCTCTGTCATATACCTTTTATCACCTTCCATCGGAAAACCACGCTGCTGTGTTTAATCCTTAAGACACGTAAAACGGTACTATTCACTTAGAACACATCCAAACAGAGCATTCTTTCATTATTATCAAAAGCGACGGGTTTTAGTGAAGCTGTCATTGATTGAAAAACGCATTAGAAAGAGTGGAGTATTCTTAATGAGTTTCTAAGGGAGAGAAACTGCTTTAGAACGTAAACCTATGCCTATATCTCACATTTCTCTAGCAGAAGGACATAGTTGCGCTTTCTTCGGTATGAGTTGATAGCTATAGACTTACCGTACACACAATAAGATCTTTTGTACATTATCTATACAGGTAAATTGAGAAGGAGAAGGAGGTAGATAGGAATACAAAATGTCTTACAGCTCTCATATTTATCTTTTCATAGACAGGTGTGATGATGGAATGAAGTAATTACTTTCAGTGGAAATCATGGGAAGAACTGATCAGTTTCTCAATAAGACTACCAGTTTCTAATGGGAAAGTACCACTGTCTTTTGCAAGTACCTTTGGTTTTTTCTGAACTCGGCGCCAAAAACAACAAAAATATACATCCGATCTGACAACGTGTTCTACAACAAAACAGGAGAATACACAAGAAAAATTATTAACTTTTGGTAGTAAATGAATTAATTTAAAATTATTTTTTTTAATAAGCATGGAAAACGAGATCTCATCTCAGCTGGTCCGCTGGTATAGTGGTTAGTTCTGTGAAATGCCACTCAGATGCTGTGGGTTCGCGTCTCCCCAACGGCGATGTAAAACCACTGGCTCTGTCTCGTGATCAGCTACTGCTGCAGTGTTGTGGGGGTCTTTAGCGGTGGGAGGTTGAAACCAACATTTTTGAAAGCTAGAATTGTAAGTTAATGGCATCTTTGGTGTGTTTGTTCCATGTGAATAGGTTTCATCTACTGAAATAATAATTAATAATAATAATAATCTAACGCTATGAGTTTTGTGAAGGGTAAAATAAATGTAAAGAATCAACGTGCTGCTGGTGAAGCTTCTATTAATCTGTGAGGCTCTGAGATCCTGAGGTCTGGAACATCGCTCCATCACAACTTGATGGACGAAGATCGTCGTAGCTGCTCATTTCATGAACACTACCCCGTAAAAAAAGCTGACAAAATGACCGAGTAGTTCCCTCCCGTTTTGAAATATCGACTGCCCAATCCAATAACCATTCAGAGCGCCTCAGTGGCGTGATCGGTATGGTCTTGACCTGCCACCTGGGTGGTCGCGAGTTCGATTATCGGGCATTCCATTGAGGTGTTAGAGATGTGTATTTCTGGTGATAGAAGTTCATTCACTCTCGACGCGGTTCGGATGTCACGTCAAGCCGTCGGTCCCGTTGCTGAATAACCACTGGTTCCATGCAATGTAGAAACACCATACAAACAAACAAACAAAAGAATAAGACTAGTTGCAATATGGATAAAATGGCATTCCATTGAGGGGTTAGAGATGTGTATTTCTAGTGATAGAAGTTCACTCTCGACGTGGTTCGGAAGCCACGTAAAGCCGTTGGTCCCGTTACTGAATAACCAGTGGTTCCATGCAACGTAAAAACACCATACAAACAAACAATAACCGTTCAAATTCACCAAAACGAAAAATGAAAGTTTCCCAGGGAGTCGTATGATAGTTTACTTTGCACATAAGTGTTTTGTTTTCTCTCCAAAATCCAAAAATGTTTAGGTTCTTTTGCGTTGAAGCGAACATGGGTATAATGGCTGCAGGGACATCGCATAGAAGGATCGGATCCAGTTATGCTCAGCTCAGTGGATATTTGTTCGCATTTTATTTCATCTTTATTTATATCTCTGTCGTTTCAAGCCGCTGACTGTTCCTCTGGTGATCTGAGAAACCGAGTTATCCATCCATCCCTGTCTATCTAATATTTCAGTGCACTCTATTTTAAAAGTCGTCTACATTACCTAAAGAAAAATCTGATATATCTCAAATATTTCTTTTATCTAAAGAACTATGACATCCAGACTCTCGCTCTCTCTCTCCTTCAACACAGCTTCCTTTAAGCGTGTAACTGTCTCTCTCTCTTTTTAAAAGCCTTAATATGACTACCTACGGAAGAGAGTCGCTTTATTTTTGAAGTACTATGTGCTGTTTTTGAGACTATTCTCAGTTTATGGGAATTTTATATACGTATCAGTTCACTTTTAACCGGTCTATTATTTGTGATGACGTATCATTTGCGAGAGAGAGAGAGAGAGAGAGAGAGAGAGAGAGAGAGAGAGAGAGCATCTTCAGGTAAGCTTTAATACATCAACGTGTGTAGTAACCACTGTGTAACGTTATATTATACAAACATCATTCCAGACGGTTATCCAACCAGACTCCATAGAAAAGCGGAGAAAGAGCCAGACACGTGTAGTCCCCCTGTAACAAGATTCCTTTAACTATTCAAGGATCTGTTACAGAAACGCCCTTTAGAAAGGACATCGACATAGTTACGCTCCTACTGTCTGGTAGAGAAAACAATGCGAAGTCGGCTTGGAGTGTCGTCGATGGAATTCTCTATTTATCAATATCTTGTCATCAATATCTACGCTTATATAAATGCCATTTCTATTTCTTTAAAGTTGAGTTGGTTTGAATATAAAATTTCGGCCAAAGGCCAAGCACTGGGACCTATGAGGTCATTCAGCGCTGAAATGGAAATTGCCAGTGAAAAGGTTGAAAGGTGTAACAGGAAGAAAACCTGTTACACAGCTGCACTGTGAATCAAGTGTTAGGAGAGGCTGGAAAGTAAGATGGAAGAAAGAGAATATGAAAGGAGGTACAGTAAAAGGAACGTAAGTGGTTGCAGCTAGGGGTCTATAGAAAGCACGCTGCAAAGAACCTTAAGTAATGCCTACAGTGCACCGCATGAGGCCCACTGACGGAACTCCCCCCCCCCTCCCCCCTACGGAATATTTCTTTATAGAACAGATGAAATGTAACATTTTCTCTAAACGAGAAATTGATGCATCGTTTGTAACGAATGCAGGAAGTGACTAACCTTCGCGAAAATGCAATTAAATTGGTAGGGATTGCAGCGGCTGATAGTAAGTTATCAGGCATTATGCCGAACGTGTGTTTCTGCGCGCAAAGAATTATTTCGGTTCGGAAATACCGTCTTTTTTTGTACATATATTTAAAAAGAGAGCCGTGTTCAATTGTAACGCCATTATAAATCTAACTGCAAAAAATGTTAGCGTATCGGTTTACGTATACTGGGATCACGTATTTTGGGCGAAATGCTACAAAGTAAGGTTAAAGCTATATACCTTCTCTTCATACAGGATTCAGTGTTTTAAAAAGGTACGGAAGGGATATAGGAATATATGTCAAAAGAAGAAAGATTTCGATTAAATATGTGTATAAACTGATGCATTCTTTCAGGAATCACGTAACGATCTTTTAAAAGTACTTGCATACTTCTGTGTGGTTAATTGCTAATCGTCGTTAATAAAAATTTACAACGTACTTGCCGTTTATATAGCTCAAATATGGATCTTACATTTTAAATTCCATTTACGACTTGTTATACCCATTTCAAGAAACCAAGGCGATAAACTAACCAACCACCCCAGCAGTAGGCCGTACCCAACGGAATTGGGTCAAAGGCTGTTTCTCCATTCAGGGACACAAAAACCTTGACCTCGTGTCCGGAGTCCCTAATTTAGGAGCCGTTTCAGTATATTCAGTAATATATATAGTATATAGATATATATATATATATATATATATATATATATATATATATATATATATATATATATATATATGTGTGTGTGTGTGTGTGTGTGTGTTATATATATATATATATATATATATATATATATATATATATATATATATATATATATATATATATATATAATATATATATATATATATATATATATATATATATATATATATATATATATATATAAACAAAATATGTAAAAGTCAAATTGTAGATTACTGAATGATTCTTGTTAACTGCTTGGAAGTAATGTCCCAGTAACAATAAAATCAACACAA
>NC_087204.1:12662745-12705245 GCF_015104395.2 Macrobrachium nipponense | reverse complement strand
AAATACTTGCGTAAAATCATATTTTCTCTTTCCTAAATAATCGGACAGTCACTGATACCTTAGGCATTAATAATATATCTAAACTAGATAAACCTAAAGTGTTTCTGTTACTTCCTTTATGCTGATAATCATTGTAAACATATCTTGGTCATTGGCTGCGCTTTACATAAATTTAACGATGAAATAAACTATGCTATAGATGAAAATAGAAACCCACAAGATTACTGAGTATAACTTGTTTACTTGTAAGTATTGACAGTATTTTTCTTAAAACTCGATTACTCACGGGTCCTATCTGTGGCCCTTTCTCAAGAGATGTGAAGGCGGTCAGACTGGGCCAAGACCCAGTAGTCTCCTGGAACTTCTCAAGATTTAAGAAAAAATATGTAAATATTTATGAGTCAACAAGTTATACTCAGCAATCTTGTTGGTTTCTTTTCCCATCTGCAGAAGAAAACTGAAAGATTTTTTTTTTTAAGTTATATTATGTTAAATAATATCGGCACGAATCTTCAGAAAATTAGGCCTACGCATTATGACCCATCTGGTGGCATCTGGAATAAGGCCCAGGCCTCAGTTTAATAGAACCTGTTACACATAGGTTAAAGGGATCTTATTGGTTGAATTCTTGGCAAATTGTGGTATTATAGCAGGCTATTTGTCCTTTCTAACCAAAAAGATTGGTCGAACATGGAAGAGAATGCTTACATTAGATTAACAATAGAAATTCGGCCGATTTAGAATATTCGGGTGATGCGGTTATAATCAGTAACACGCCACAAGATTTACAAAGCTTGCTGAATAGGATACATCACATAGCTAGTGAGATGTGGAGTTATTCTCAGAAATGCGCAAAATGCACAATGAGACGAATGAACACTAGACGGAGAGAAGTTGAGGGAGGTAGTATCTTTTAAATATTTATAAACAATGGCACCAAGTACAAGTTCTTTTGATCTAAAATTTAGCGCAAGACCGGAAAAGGCAAATCAAACATTATATATAGAACATTAGGATGCTCTTGCAGTAGGGCGAAAGGAGCAGGTTCGAATAAACCGGCAGATGAGGAACGTGAATGTTAAACTACTGATGGGTCCATCGCTGGCGAAAAAAGCATTTGATAATATACGGTTTATTTAATTATCCATACGTACACACTGCTTTTAAAGTAAGTATATCACAACCACCCCCCCACCCCCCTTTCTCTCTCTCTCTACTATATTTCGACTGCCATACATTTGACTCGAAGTCTGTAGTAACCATCATGACCTTGCTGACAGTCATTCGTCAGCTGTTAGGAACCATTTGAAACAATTGCAGGGTGGATCTTCTAGCACAATGATATCATATATCCCGTCTGGAGCCTTGGGCGCAGAGGACGTATAAGCAAAGTTGAATATTTATATATATATATATATATATATATATATATATATATATATATATATATATATATATATATATATATATATATATATTCCTCAGGGTTTTTGTAGGAGATATTAAACTTTTGGATGAAGGAGATATACAGATAGAGGCAGTTTAAATAACCATATGGAATATATTAGTTACGTTAGTGCTAAATAGGCGTCTTTTTTTCAAAAACAGACTTTAGATATCCCGTGACGACCTTATTGTTATGATTTTGAGAGAGTCGCATCAAGAATTCGCACGATTTTCAGAAAACCCAGATTCATTGCCCCTGAAGGAAGTACACTAGTGGCCCAATGGACAATTAGCTTATAAATGTATTGCCGGATGGATTAACTCTCTCTCTCTCTCTCTCTCTCTCTCTCTCTCTCTCTCTCTCTCTCTCTCCACCAAATAATTCAGCTTTAAAGTTGACGTCCAGCACCTGACAAGATTGCAAAAAAGGCGCCCCAACCCCCCTCTACGAAGTGAGAAAAAGAAAAGATCTGGAAAACTGGAATGCCGTGGCAAGAAATGGTCTTATTTCCTACTAGTTTAAAATGTAATTACTCGTCAGCGGATTCCTTGTCCTCACCATGTTAGGAGTTCGAGAGAGCCGACAAAACAGAAGACATAGCCCCCCCCCCCCCCCCCCCCCCCAACTACTACTCAGAACTTGGACATCTTGATTTAAAGCTTGATTCAAATGTTGCTCTGTCAAAGGAGGCTAATTTTATATTTCACTTTGTTTTATTTAGACTGATACGTTGGGTGTAAGCTTCAATTAAAGTTCCACTTGGAATCGGTATTCATAAATGACAATCAAAGACTAACTGAATCATTTCAGTCAATATTTTAGTGAACGTATTTTATAGCTGACAGCGTGTATTCCTCACAACATTCCCATCTTTTCAGTAAGGAAGAGATGGACCAGCTTTTGTCTTTTGTTTTTCACACCTTAGAACTGGAAGCTTCCTTCCATCTGCATTAATTGATTTTAATGTTTTTTATTTATTCGAGACTTAGCCCACATCATTTATCCTTCGTGATTCTGATATTCACAAGAAAAACGATTCACCTCTGAGTATTTTATACGACAACACTTTATCTCGATTCAGTTTATTCTCCTTCATCCATTCTTGCCCTTCATTGTTCACTTTCCACAGGCCCTTTCCTTTAACAGCGAATCTTTCGTAATTCTTGTTTATACAGGTTTTCTCTCTTGCCATTCATTCCATGTTTTCTTTAGGGAGCTCCGCCTCCACCCACCCCCCGCCCCTGACGCCCACATACCTATGCATTTTGCCTCATACCATTCCATATGGCATCGATAAATTTCAGCCAGCTCTCTCTCTCTCTCTCTTCCTCTTCTCGTCTCTCTCTCTCATCTCTCGTCACCTCCCATTTTCAGTTATACTTGTACTGCATTCCAACAGAGCGTTCTTATATAATAAAGAATTGTGTGTTATCTTAATCTGATGGTTAACAAAGAGCGAATGTATTTGCTTACGAAGTAAGAATGTGATGCCTTAAAAATACTTTGCCATTGACATATCGGTTATCAAGTAGTAACACAGCCTTCATTCGTATGAACACAAACACAAATTTATCCCATATTAAAAAAAAAAAAAAAAACTATCAATACCTTCTAAGTTCAAAAAGATCAAAAGTGGTATTTCAAGTTTGAGACAGGACTTAAAAATATATTACTGATTATATACAGAATTTTATATTATATTTTCACCTTCGAAATATGACGCAATCAGCAACAGAGACCTGCTTGACAAAAGATATCCCCCAACCAACGCGGTGAATCTGCTTGCACCAGAAACGGAAAATGAGAGCAAACAATAAAAAAAAACAAAAAAACACACACACACACAAATTTTCCTCGACCACTTGCGTTTGCTTGAGAATATCCCTTGGGTCCCAACGGCTTCTGGATCCAGCCGCTTTCGGTCGGATCTGGGTCCATTCCAGAGGGAAATCCGAAGTTGATACCCCGTTTTGAGAGGTCAATTCTTTCCAAGCAGACCCTGACAACGATGCGAGAGATGAATAAACACAACGGCGAAGAAAGTTTGAGTTTATATATCAATGGCGAAAGCATAAAATAGTTTCGATGGATGTCTAGTGTTAACAACAGTTACCGATTTCCCGAAAAGACATCAAGTGAAGATTTGAACACCCATTATCTCAAACGAGACGTCATTGATAGAATGAGTAATACAAAAGAAAATCTATAAAATCCAGTGTCTCATCCAGGCCTAAAACTGATCCCGTATTCAATGGAAGGTAGTGAATTTGTTATAATAGGAAAAAAGAATTCTTCGTTAGTTTTCTTATAAAATTTTGCTAACGTACAGTCAAGAAAATTGACAGATGGACGAAGATGACGACAGTTTTCAGCTTCAAGAACTTTTGATCAGCGAGAAGGAATTTTATCCCGTATAAGGAATGTTATCCCGTAAAAGAATTTCATTCTGTATAAGGAATTTGTTATGGAATGTTATCCGGTATAAGGAATTTTATCCCGTAGAGGAATTTCATTCCATATAAGGAATTTCTTAAGGAATGTTATCCCATATAAGGAATTTTATCCCATGTAAGGAATTTGATCCCATATGAGGAATTATGTCAGGTATACTGAATCTCATCTCTTATAAGGAATTTTATCCCTTATAAGGAATTACTTCTCATAGGAACTTTATCCCGTTTAAGGAATTTCATCCCGTAAGGAATTTTATCCGGTACAAGGAATTTGATCCCGTATAGGGAATTCCGTCACGTATAAGGAATCTCGTCATAGAAATGACGTGAAATGACCAATTCAACTTTCTTTAAGGAAATGAGATCGAAATGATAATTTCAGCCGTTGAAATAAACGAAGCGATGTACTTGAATCGTTTATCGCAACTAGCAAAAGCCGAGAGTAATGAGGGAAAATCAATTCTGAATCGGTTAGGCGACAAATTTATGCACACCGAGGAAGGCAATATCAACTGCCACTTTATTGCTTATTGGAATATCGGATAAATAATGAAACTAGTAATGAATTATTGAAAATCAGGGTTTTAATTCCTTTCATGTCTCATGCAAACTGTACCTGATAAAATTTCGTGACTATTCGGAATGAACTGGATTACTTATCGGTATTACGTAATACGTATGCACGTGTAACATCGAATCGTGAACACAGTTTCATTATAGTTATAATAACGTTTAGTCTGTTCGTGGAGGAATGTCTTGTGTAATTTCTAAGATCTGTCAGCACACCATTTCGTAATTGCTGAAGTGATAATGGAATTCCATTATTACATCAACAATTACAAAATAGTGTGATGATAGATCATAAAAAATGACACATGACAGCAGTCCTCCACTAATCCACTATTGTTATAACAGAATATCATTGTACCACAATGATATTCTGTCAACGATTTTCATTGTATGGAGAATCGACCTAGTTTTCAGCAGATTTTTGAGAATACTGAAGAAAATCGCAAAAAAAAAATGCTCAAGTAATTTGATAAAATTACAGTACTATATATATAGTATATATATTATATATATATTATATATATATATATATATATATATCTATATATATATATATATATATATATATAAGCATATACTATATGTCGCGCCAGTCAACAATATAAACGAATTTCAGAAACCGACCTTTGCACAGAAAATTATCATTGCAGACATCTTTATCATTTAAATTTTAAAATGTCTCTATCATAAAACTGAGAAAAAAAAACTAATTGTATTTTATGACAAGACGGGAACGCAATTAAAATAATTTTTTATCAAATCACTGCCAATAAAAATCGAACAACTTTTGGATATGGGATTCAATAGTATGAAATTCCAGGATCCGAGCGGAAAAGCAAAGTTCACATTATCAATCTAAATCTTTAGACACCTTTTAATGGAGCGACTTTTTGTTTATCGATACCAGATTCACATAACACTATTTCGTAGAGGTCAGGAGTAAATTAATAATAATATGCAAGAAACAACAACAGCAACAAAAACAACAACACACGTAAATGACAGCGACTCTAATATAAGTGATAAACCACAAAAGAAACCACATGAACACTGTTAGATTTGATGAAATATTATACAAGAGCTGACCTACCTTATAAATCTCGGATACCGGGGATTTTCGATAACTTCTTCGCATCAGGATAATATGGTCTCTGACTCTACCTTTGAGATTTCAGAATACCTGATTTGTGTAGCTGCTCGTTGCAAGAGGTACTTTACTTTCTCAAAGTTCTTGCTGAAAAAAAGAATGGCTGATTGAAAAAACGTAATTTAACAATAATGCAGTGACAAGAGGTTTTGATAATAATAATAATAATAATAATAATAATAATAATAATAATAATAATAATAATAATAATAATAATAATAACAAGAACTGAAGGGATAAAGCTACCAGATGGGAGCAACATCAAACACATAGATGTGACTGGATACAAATACCTGGGAATAATGGAAGGAGGGGATATAAAACACCAAGAGATGAAGGACACGATCAGGAAAGAATATATGCAGAGACTCAAGGCGATACTCAAGTCAAAACTCAACGCCGGAAATATGATAAAAGCCATAAACACATGGGCAGTGCCAGTAATCAGATACAGCGCAGGAATAGTGGAATGGACGAAGGCAGAACTCTGCAGCATAGATCAGAAAAGCAGGAAACATATGACAATACACAAAGCACTACACCCAAGAGCAAATACGGACAGACTATACATAACACGAAAGGAAGGAGGGAGAGGACTACTAAGCATAGAGGACTGCGTCAACATCGAGAACAGAGCACTGGGGCAATATCTGAAAACCAGTGAAGACGAGTGGCTAAAGAGTGCATGGGAAGAAGGACTAATAAAAGTAGACGAAGACCCAGAAATATACAGAGACAAGAGAATGACAAACAGGACAGATGACTGGCACAACAAACCAATGCACGGACAATACATGAGACAGACTAAAGAACTAGCCAGCGATGACACGTGTCAATGGCTACAAAGGGGAGAGCTAAAGAAGGAAAATGAAGGAATGATAACAGCGGCACAAGATCAGGCCCTAAGAACCAGATATGTTCAAAGAACGATAGACGGAAATAACATCTCTCCCATATGTAGGAAGTGCAATACGAAAAATGAAACCATAAACCACATAGCAAGCGAATGTCCGGCACTTACACAGAACCAGTACAAAAAGAGGCATGATTCAGAGGCAAAAGCCCTCCACTGGAGCCTGTGCAAGAAACATCAGCTACCTTGCAGTAATAAGTGGTACGAACACCAACCTGAAAGAGTGATAGAAAACGATCAGGCAAAGATCCTCTGGGACTATGGTATCAGAACAGATAGGGGATACGTGCAAATAGACCAGGCGTGACGTTGATTGACAAAATCAAGAAGAAAGTATCACTCATTGATGTCGCAACACCATGGGACACCAGAGTTGAAGAGAAAGAGAGAAAAAATGGATAAGTATCAAGATCTGAAAATAGAAATAAGAAGGATATGGGATATGCCAGTGGAAATCGTACCCATAATCATAGGAGCACTAGGCACGATCCCAAGATCCCTGAAAAGGAATCTAGAAAAACTAGACGCTGAAGTAGCTCCAGGACTCATGCAAACGTGTGTGATCCTAGAAACGGTGCACATAGTAAGAAAAGTGATGGACTCCTAAGGAGGCAGGATGCAACCCGGAACCCCACACTATAAATACCACCCAGTCGAATTGGAAGACTGATGGAGAAAAAAGAAAAAAAAAAAATAATAATAATAACCGCACTGATTACAACCCTGGACCTGAGATCCTGTTTTAATGTGATAATAATAATAATTAGATGAGGAAGAAAGAGATACAAGGCGTGATCCGACCTCCAGCTGTGGTTTCCCATTATTTATTCTTTACAAGGATTCTGGGCACTCAAAAGCCATATTTGACTTGATAAAAAAATGATTTAAAAACCAAAAAATATAATATTTTTGTATGCACCTGGAAATTTAAATGGCTCATTTTAAGTACCATCAGTTTTGAAAAGTCATATCTGGTTCCAGGAAAAGAAAATCATCCGGAAACTATAAAATTAAAATGAGAAGGATCCTTCCTGACGTCCAGCGTTCCTGGAAGAATTGTCCTAAGTTCCTTGTCACAAATTGCACCTAATGACGTAAAAAAAAAAAAAAAAAAACTGTGATATTTCAGGATCACAGTTTGTATTAAGAGGAATGACAAGGCATGCAATCCTTTCAAAGGACCTCGCTGGCGAGCATCCCTCCCTTGGAATTCTGGGAATGATATTCCTGTGTCAACAGATCCAGAGATTCCAGTCCAGGATTTTCCACTCCACTCCGCAAAGGACTTGGCCTCTTATCTCGCGACAGACGTCCCAAGCATGGAAATACTATGTTAATTTCTCCTCATTCTGACCATGTGAAGGGGGGTGGGGGAGGGGTTGGGGAAGGTGAGCCACTAGAATTGCATTCGTATGGTCGACGTAAATTCCTCGTTATCTCAGGAAGGCTTTTAAGCCTTTTCATGCAGTTTCTTGCTACGCAAACAAGGCAGTTAATCTCATCTTTTAAAACCTGATTGGGATTCTGCGAATTTTGCATGTCGAGTACGAACCCTGTGAAGGATTCTTTCATAGGAATTGAGTTGAGCTGAATATAGAATTTAGGCCAAAGGTCAAGCACTGGGACCTATGAGGTCATTCAGCGCTGAAATGGAAATTGACAGCAAAAGTTTTGAAAGGTGTAACTAGAAATTGGCAGTAAAAGGTTTGAAAGGCGTAATAGGAGGAAAACCTAAAAGCAATTGCACTATGAATCAAGTGTTAGGAGAGGGTGGAAAGTAAGATGAAAGAAAGAGAATATGAAAGGATGTACAGTAAAAGAAACGATAGGGGCTGAAGGCACGCTACAAAGAACCTTAAGTAATGCCTACAGTGCACCGCATTATGTCCACTGACAGCACTACCCCCCTACGGAGTTCTTTCATATGGAAATAAGTTATTCAATAGCTTTGCAATCTTTGCTGTTATTTTTGACTGAACAACTTCTCTTATATTATATTCATTTACAAGTTTTGCTCCAGATGTGTTCACTATAGAACATTTTAAAAGTGATTTGGATGTACATTCTGTCAAAGTCATATCTCTGACATTTCGTGTCTCATTTGGGAATCTTATAAGAAATCGGACCAGGCAATTCCCTTCTCAACCGAAATGTTTATTTGGCCCAGTTAAGTTGATCATGGAATACAAGGTCTTCTTGCCCATCCACTATGGAAATATCTGACGGCACATTCAAAATTATTCGTAGCAATAAAGCTCATTGTTATATTGTCAGTGGCACCGTCAAAAAGGAATTTTGGATTAAATGATACCTACGCCAGACACACCCAGACTCAGAGAGCAAAAATGATCTCCCATAATTTCGAACGGAACCAAATGAAAAAAAAAAAAAAAAAAAAACCTGAAATGGGGGAACCATTTCCTTGTGTTCCTCCACGGTCCAATATTCGCAACACCCTCAGCGCGAAATAACAGAGGATATGTATGGGCGCCAAAACCATTTTTTTTTTTTTTGGAGGAGAATATTACACCGTGAGAAAACACAGGAGCACGACCATTTTTGTTTTTTTTCAGGAACTTAGATGTGTTTTATTCTCTCTCTCTCTCTCTCTCCTCTTCTTCTCTCTCTCTCTCTCTCTCTCTCTCTCTCTCTCTCTCTGTTTTCCAAAACAAAATCCCTATCCTCTTGTGATATACTCCCTGCAGTATTGCTTTTCATTGCACGGTTGCTAAATAAAAAAATAAACAAATGAATAAATAAAATTAAAAAAAGGTAAGTCAATGTGATCAAAATAAGTTACATATAAATTTCATTTACGGGAGGTTTAACTTCTGATTTGTGCTGATATCACAGCTGCAAAGAACAATACTTGGGAAATAAGAAAACAAGCTTATTCTTATGTAATTACACGTTTTTGTGTACTTGTATGGGAGCTGAAAAGAAGAGAGAGCGAGAGAAGGAGGAAGGAGAGGAGAGAGAGAGAGAGAGAGAGAGAGAGAGAGAGAGAGAGAGATTCGTCTTCATATATTCAAAATTTACGATGTTCTTTATATATCCCTCAATCTACAACCTCTCTCTCTCCCCCTCTCTCTCTCTCTCTCTCTCTCTCTCTCTCTCTCTCTCTCTCTCTCTCTCTCTCTCTCTCTCTCTCTTTAGCGACTATTTTCAAGTAAGTTTTCGTAGTACTCAGACGGTTCTCGCAATGTATAGTTGTGAAAATGTGTCTAGTAAATTTAGCAAAACCTCAGTGAAATGCACCGGACACAGTATACGCATCTACTGGATTTATGACTGGGTGCAATATATTACTCGGAACTGCGAACCGTGAAACAGAAACGACAACCGCAGAAAAGCACGATAAATGGGACGCCAGCGAATGGAGATCGATGACCAAATACATTTCGGGAAAAGTAAAGATATTTTCAAAGATATTTTAGTTCTTCAGTACTGCAGAAGATGACCAGACGGAGGTGAATGGTGGAATGAATTGTTTACGGCAATTCAAAATGGCTTTTGGACCATAGCAGGTATGATTTGTGCTTTAAGTATTTCGTGGGACACTTTCAAGAAATTCTCTCTCTCTCTCTCTCTCTCTAAAACCCACACAAACACACAGGCATACATAATTTACAGTTATTGTATTTATAATCTGTAAACAGGTTATGAATTCTTTCTGGTGGTAATTTTTATTTTATTTTTTTTATTTTCTTTAAAAACATGAACAATCTCAGCGTATTATTTCAAGCAGACTTGGTATGACGTAAGAATTAGGCATGGATCCATCTATTCAAGCTCCTACGGTATTTATACATAATTACACTATAACGTTCTATTGCGCAAAATATTCAAGAAGATGTTATAAAATGCATCAGTCTTCCAAACACCATTTGCGGCAAAATTTCCTAAAACACATGAAAATAAAACAAAAGGAACATATTTGAAAATGGGCCACAGATAGGGCCTGAAAGTACTCCAGTGTTGAGCAAATAAAATATAAATACTAATAAGTAAACACGTTATACACAGTGATTTTGTGAGTTTCTTTTTTAATATTTGCATACATTCAATTTCCGCTTTCAGTAAAAGAAACCACTATCAACGGAGTCTCATTTTCGCAAGAAAATGTTTGACGCGGAATAATAATAACTCCACCAAAAGCATTGTAACGAGAAATAAAGAAACGTTAGTTGAACACATTACGGCAGGTTTCATGTCCAAAACTCAGTTTACGAATATACTGAGCAAGACCGACGTTTATTTGCGAAATGATTGAAGTCGGAGTCATATTTGCATTTTGTGTTTTTCCCAAGGGATGAACATTGAACACTAAGCATTGTAGTCTCTCATAAGATCTGCAGCAGTATGCAATTTTATTCAACTTTATCAGACAGTATTACAATACTAAGCCATGTAATAATAATAATAACTAATAATAATAATAATAGGAAGAGTAAAAATTGATAATTATTAAGACCTGAAAATAGAAATAAGAAGGATATGGGATGTGCCAGTGCAAATTATACCCATAATCATAGGGACACTAGCGCGATCCCAAGATCCTTGAGATGGAACCTGGAAAATCTAGATGCCGATGTAGCTCAAGGACTCATGCAGAAGAGTGTGCTACTAGAAACAGTGCCCGTAGTGAGAAAAGCGATGGGCTCCTAAGGAAGCAGGATGCAACCAGGAACCCCACACTATATAAACCACCAAGTCGAATTTGATGACTGATAGAAAAAAGTATAATAATAATAATAATAATAATAATAATACTAATAATAATAATAATAATAACACTTGCACAGAACCAGTACAAAAAGAGGCATGATTCAGTAGCAAAAGCCCTCCACTGGAGCCTGTGCAAGAAACATCAGCTACCTTGCAGTAATAAGTGGTACGAGCACCAACCTGAGGGAGTGATAGAAAACGATCAGGCAAACATCCTCTGGGACTATGGTATCAGAACAGATAGGGTGATACGTGCAAATAGACCAGACGTGACGTTGATTGACAAAGTCATCGATATCGCAATACCATGGGACACCAGAGTTGAAGAGAAAGAGAGGGAAAAAATAAATAAGTATCAAGATCTGAAAATAGAAATAAGAAGGATATGGGATATGCCAGTGGAAATCGTACCCATAACCATAGGAGCACTAGGCACGATCCCAAGATCCCTGAAAAGGAATCTAGAAAAACTAGACGCTGAAGTAGCGTCTAGAAACGGCGCACATAGTAAGAAAAGTGATGGACTCCTAAGGAGGGAGGATGCAACCCGGAACCCCACACTAAAAACACCACCCAGTCGAATTGGAGGACTGTGATAGAGCAAAAAAAAAACAACAATTGATAATAATAATAATAATCTGCAATTTTCAATGTGTAGTATAACCTTTTATAAATTCTCCATAATTGTTGCTACACTTCACAAAGAATAAATGTCATTTCTTTACATCTCGTACCCACACTATTACCTTCCAATTTTGTGCAACAACAATGGCTGTCATTAAGTTCTTGAAACTTTGATAGCCCGGTAAAACGAACTTAGAATTCACCGATTGGACGAGGTAATGATGCTTTCCCGTCACAGATAAACTAATTTCATATAATGTTTTCCCAGATAACTTTGATAAAGAAAATCCTTCAGTTGAACGAGATATTTTTCTCTTCCAAGTCAGTCATTCACACGACCTGAAAAGTAATTTACATAAACTAAACTACTTATTCTCAAAGATTATAAACAAGTGCAAAATTGCTTGAGAGAGAGAGAGAGAGAGAGAGAGAGAGAGAGAGAGAGAGAGAGAGAGAGAGAGAGAGAGAGAGAGTTACAAGGATTAGGATGTCTCAAAGACTTGTTAGTCCATCCTAAGAGGAGACATCGTGTGCTCACTTATCTCTAGGAGCAGGTTTTACTGACACACACACACACACACAGAGAGAGAGAGAGAGAGAGAGAGAGAGAGAGAGAGAGAAATTTAACTGCTTCTCCCTATGAAATCGACGCACTGTCATTTGTGAGAGACAGTAGCAATCTAAAGATCCCTTGATGGAAAGGATCCAGTCGCCTTCAAACAAAATTGGATCACCTCTGTCTGAAAGGCACCGAAGCCACTCACTCGAACAGGAGGAGACTCGAAACAGAAACTTTTGTTTGCCCTGTCAAAATGAACGTGATGTTGACGTTTATCAGCTGACTTGGGAAATTCGGACAGCCCTTGGTACAGACTCGAAGGGTACGGCTGCTAAATCACTCACGTCTTTTTCAACATCTTCGTATTCAAACGGGTATGAAGGGAAGTATTATAAAGCAGCTGGTGTCTAGTAGAGTTCCATGGACATGATATGAAGAATTGCTTGAGATAAAGTAGGAAGGGAAGTGAATTACGAAGGTTTTTCAGACCCCCTTCTCGTTTAATGCAGAAAAATTTCTAAATGGCATTCGCGGCATCATTTTCGTTCTTATATTTCAGTCCATAAACTCCTTTTCAACTTATATTTTATGCATTACTTGCACATATTCAAAGACTCTTCGCCAAGAAATCCCACAGTATCAATGCATTTCCGTCGGTTTATTTCTTAAAACTATCATTACAGGGTACATTAAAATAAAATTGTATTTGTCTCGTCTTAAATATTAAAAAAAAACAAGAGGTTAGAAAACTCTCAGAATAGTGAACGTGCGAACGATTTTAATGATAAATTAGATACCAATTTCTTTTTTTCTATTAAAAACTTGAAAGTTAGATCAAGAATTAATATCGTTTTTATCTGAAAACGCTAAAAATCTGGAGGCTGGTACGTAAGAACTTGTCTCCATTTTCCTTCATTAAAATCTATATTGCCGTTTCACAGTAGTTAATTGATAAAACCTGAATGACATGATATATTAATTAAGAATTTTCGATCACGGGAAAGTAAACAAGTCTTTGATTACCTCACCGAATATTAAAAAGTGAAGTCGAGCATCTGACGGTTATGAAATCTGTCCAATCTCGCTGCATTACCGTCGTTCTAATAATATAAAAGCAATCAACTTTACCTTCAAGTTTGCTTATGTTTGGTGATATTACTATTTCCTGGTGATATGAGGCATCACTCAGATTCTGATAACCTATGGAAATGATTTTCTATAGTCGATAAATCAAAATGGATAGAAATAAATAAAACTATAAAGATTAATAAAATAAATTAAAATAAAATTCAATATAAGTGAATAAAAGTTATCAAAATACAAAAAATAGGTGTAAATGGATGAAAAGTAAAATAAATATAAACCAGAATTAAAATTAAAATAAATATTAGTGTAGAAATAATAATAAACTCAAATAAATAAAAACATCTGGCGAGATGATCCAGTAAGTCACTTAATTACGCAATATATCTTGATCTGAACATATATTAAGGCGATTTTATGGATGTCGGGTGTTGAGAAAGACTTATGACTACAAAAGCAGCTAATGTGTGTGAGAGAGAGAGAGAGAGAGAGAGAGAGAGAGAGAGAGAGAGAGAGAGTATCTCAAAGATACAGCACAAACAAATGCCTTCATTTCTCTCCACTCAATTCTAACAATGACGTCCTCAGTCTTGGACAAGAACCTACTCTCTTTCTTGTAAAAGTATCTAAGCGAAATACTGCATAAAAAATTATTTTCAAGCCTATTCCTTATTCAGTCCTCACTACACGTTTAACCTGAGACGCTCAACCTGAATTATCTACCTATGTTTAGGGAATCAACGAAGCTAAAGATATACCTCGGGAAGAGTTATTTCTCCAGCTCATCTTTAGGGTGAGAAATATACAGAAAACGAAAAGAAAACCAAGGATAAACTGAAGAAACACGAATGAAATCATTTGATGGAAAAGCAGAGTTAAGTCTTGAAAATGGGGTATTAATTAAATTAAGTGTGATTTGATGAAATACCTTGACACAAAACGAAGCAACGTCAGAGGAAGGGTGAAGATTTATCAAATTAAACGAAAAGGGAAGGTTGCTGGAGAGAAGAGGAAGTGGTGGTATTATAGGATAGAAAAAGGATGGTGAAGACACCTTTCAGGATTGTGTGTGGGGGGCCGGGGCGAAAGGTTTCTGTTTCCATAAAGAGTTCTGATTATTCTTAGGAAACAAAATCCGTACCTTTACTTCACTGTTAAAATTAGTCATCCATACAGCTTAATGATAGATGAACAGGGGTCGTTTATCCAATCAATTGAGACTGACTAATTAGCCAAAATACTCCAAGTTCAGACTAATTACATCTAATTACACATTGTGCATAAGTACTAGGAAGACCTTGTTTATCTTGGAGAGAGAGAGAGAGAGAGAGAGAGAGAGAGAGAGAGTTACAAGGAGTTACAAGTATTAGGATGTCTCAAAGACTTGTTAGTCCATCCTAAGAGGAGACATCGTGTGCTCACTTATCTGTAGGAGCAGGTTTTACTATGCATTCACAGTGTTCTCCTAATGATTTTGTGTGGCTTTCTTTTAAACTCTTCTACACTGTTGCTGTTTACAACTTCTGGTGGCAGTTTATTCCACGTGTCACATATCTTGAATGTGAAGAGAGAGAGAGAGAGAGAGAGAGAGAGAGAGAGAGAGAGATTTTGCACTGCAAATATGTAAATAAACTGGTGAGATATTTGATCTATTCATTGACTGTGAATATATCTAATAAGCAGCAGAGGAATGGACTTATTATGCAAATAGTCGGCTCCGAAAATCTTAGGGTAATCCCACGAGAATCTCTCTCCCTCTCTCTCCCTCTCTCTCTCTCTCTCTCTCTCTCTCTCTCTCTCTCTCTCTCTCTCTCGTCATTGACTGTTTATATCTCATAAACGGCAGAGGAATGAAGTTATCATGCAAGTAGTCGGCTCCGAAAATCTTAGGGTAATCACACGAGAACTCTCTCTCTCTCTCTCTCTCTCTCTCTCTCTCTCTCTCTCTCTCATTGCGAATTCCGGAAGATTTCGAAAAAAGTACCGTGGAGAAGTGCTGGCAACATTCTCCTGCTTCGTTTACTGACATCCTGAACGGCCACAAACGGTCCACATGTTATCTGAAGGGATGTGACCAGGGAGTCGAATCAGTGGCAGAGCAGACACCTCTCTCTCCGGCAATCGCTTTCGTCGATAACATTAACCAGAGGAAGTCGGGGTACTTGCAACATTGTAGTCCAGGTTTAATCGTTTATCTACGTATCGGTTTTAACTGAGTTTTAACGAAAGATAACGTTGTTATATGAACATTTTTAATCATCTTAGAATGAACGCGTGAAATTTCTTCAGCCTGAGTGTATTACCTAATCATGCTAACATGTAGAATAACAGAATTAATCTGGGTATATGAATATTCATGTAAATATTGAGTGAAATATGTTGCTAAAGTTATCTTTTTCACAACTTACCAACAGCCTCGGTAAGCATTTCAAAACGTTTGATATACGCTGGACAATTCAATATTAAATTCACAATATCTAAAACAAATAAAGTATACGCGTACAGATCATCGTCAATTTGTAATATATATAATTCTGACTGGGATATTTTTTTCAGTCTTTTGAACTCATGCAAGTGGTTTGCAAACACAAACAATGTATGAGTTTCAATGCTGTAAATGCGTAAGGTTGATCAAATAAACGCATTCACATGTCCAGTGCAATTTATCACAATCGCTAGTCGAATCTCAGATTCATTTTTTTACGCATTATTTTCGAAGAAAAGAGAGGTCGTGAATGTAATGAAATCTCGTTTATTAACAGTCAAATTTCAAGCCGCTATTGCAAACGTACCGTCTCTCATTCATTATTATTAAGGCAGAATGTCTCTCATAGTGAAGACGAAAGGAATGAATTTTTTTTTCAGCAGCCCGTGTGATTGAACTATATTCTACGTCATAAGCCTTTTTTATTATTATTATTATTATTATTATTATTATTATTATTATTATTATTATTATTAGTTAATTATTGAATACAGGGTCAAAATCGGTGTATATATTTAAATTTTACAGATAAACTATATCATAGTCCATCAAAGTCATTAACGATTCCCCCCCTCACTCTCTCTCCTCTCTCTCTCTCTCTCTCCCTCGTCTCTCTCTCTCTCTCTCTCTCGTTAATATGTAAAATTCAATTATTATTATTATTATTAATTTATTATTATTATTATTATTATTGGATTTAACCAGGAAATATGACGATCTTAACGTTAAGGATCTGATTAACCTAGGATCCTCATGGCAAGCATATATATATATATATATATATATATATATATATATATATATATATATATATATATATATAAATATATATATATTTGCTATATGCTAAAACCTCGAACGAAAAATGTAAATCGTCATAGGTACAAATTACGTTTCCAGGAAGAATGCCTGGCAACATCTGGTATCGTTTCCAGAATCATCATTCATATTATTATGGCAGAATGGTCTCTCATAGTGAAGACGAAAGGAATTAATTTTTTTTTTTTTCAGCAGCCCGTGTGATTGAACTATATTCTACGTCATAAGCCTTTTTTTATTATTATATTATTATTATTTTATTATTATTATTATTATTATTATTATTATTATTATTATTATTGAATACAGGGTCAAAATCGGTGTATATATTTAAATTTTACAGATAAACTATATCATAGTCATCAAAGTCATTAACGATTCCCCCCCTCACTCTCTCTCTCTCTCTCTCTCTCTCTCTCTCTCTCTCTCTCTCTCTCTCGTTAATATGTAAAATTCAATTATTATTATTATTATTATTATTATTATTATTATTATTATTGGATTTAACCAGGAATATGACAGATCTTAACGTAAGGATTCTGATTAACCTAGGATCCTCATGGCAAGGCTATATATATATATATATATATATATATATATATATATATATATATATATATATTATATATATATATGCATAAAACCTCGAACGAAAAATGTAAATCGTCATAGGTACAATTACGTTTCCAGGAAGAATGCCTGGCAACATCTGGTATCGTTTCCAGAATCATTAATGTTAAATTTCGCTCGCAAAAAGAAATTGCAACACCTGATTCCTGGAAGGTTAGAGACCAGTAACATGGGATCAACACTGAAGGATTCCAGGATGCATGGACGGGAAACCTTTGTAACGGAAGAGTGACACAATCCCAGAAAGAGATATCAGATTCCCACGAATTAATTCTTTATAACAATCAGAAACGAGGCCTTTGACCTATATGTGGTTATTATAGTAGATTCACATCAACCGTGCATCTGATGTCTAGCCCAGTCCCTTACGACGTTCCTGATTGGCTGTTGATAACCCAATCACTGGGCTGGAAACTCTCAGTCTCTCTCGAGAGTTCACATATGCAGGATGTTATGTTCCACCTCTCCTGAGATATACTTTTGAAAGACGTATCCCTCATGAGAGGTGGAACATGCATACACCCTGCCTACGTGAACTCTCTCGAGAGACTGTCTTATCAATAGGCAATCAGGGACTGGCCTAAACATCAGATGCACGGTTGATATGAATCTACTATAGCAGGCTCTATAGAACGTATTTTATATATCAGTGCTACATGGGGCAGAGCAGAATCAATACCACGCTTGCTATATACCAAATTAGACGTGATGCTTGATAAGATAAAGGAAGAATAATCGGTTTATATATAGGAAATTGAATTTGGTATAATAGTAATATCATATAATTTTGAGAGACTCATTAATGATTAGGCAGCGTTGATGATTAACCCCTAAACTCGAATTTTTATGGCACTAAATCAGGTGTAAAATTGAAAATATTCAGGCACGAGTGAATTAGTAGCCATTATTTACTGCTTGATGTAAGCTTAACAACAGGATAGACAGAGGAACGCCAAATGGTAAAAAAAATATGTCAAAACAGAAGGTGTGCCGAAATTTTTAACATGGCAGATCTCCCAAAGTTGTCGGTCCAGCATATTTCACGAGTTACAAAGATCTGAGACGATTTTGTATCATGTGATTCGCTCGTTTAAAAAGGGCTCATACAAAGAACTTAAGCGATACGAGAATTCATCGATCATAATTCGAAAGCACATCCTAAGCTGATTAATCCAACTAATTGCTTGATTAGAACGCTGATACCGACGACGTTAGAATTATAACTATTAAAGGTTTTACTTGAAAATGTAATTTGGAAATGTTTCCCATTACTGAGGGGCATATCAAAATGAACGTGAGATGTGGTCAGCAAAGGTGGAATAAACAGAATCTGAGTGCCTTGGTATTGACAGTTTTAATTCATAGAACTATTGTAAAAAAGATACTAGAAATAAAATCTATAATTGCCAATTTTTTCCTCTTTGAGAAAAATAGAAATTTGAGTAAGTTAAATTCAAGCCAACCGATATGACAAATTAGCATAGAAACCAACACCAAAAACCCAAACAAAATTAAGGATATAATGCATTATATTGCTTCAGAGTTGCAAAGCAATGTGAGACTGAGGACTCAGTGTCGTAATAATTCCAAAATAATAGATCGATATGTAAGCCTAGGTAGGTCAGGATAAAAAAAAAATATCAAACCGACTAGTTTTGATGTGGTAAAACTGCGATAGAGCATATCTCTCTCTCTCTCTCTCTCTCTCTCTCTCTTCTCTCCTCATCCTCCTCTCCTCTCTCTATATATATATATATATATATATATATATATTATATATATATATATATATATTGTGACGTTTATAGATCGTTCGTCTACCCCGCAATTAATTAATTAATTTGATTTGGAAAACGGCAGCCATTTCTTTAGAATATCAGCTGAATTTTAGGAAACGCGGGAACCAAAACCCGCCAGCCAGAGATAGGAGATTCCCCAGTTGGGGGAAAAGTGTCTTTTGTCAGCTTTAGGGACGTATCTCAAAAGGGAAGGAGGATGTAGGCAGATTGGTACTTCTTACACCTATATCTTAAGCTCTCTTTACTGTGACCCCTCTGCTGGCTGTATGCTTGTTTTCCAGGATCTGCCTTGATCGTGGGGGGTTTAAGCTGACTTCCAACCCCCAAGCAAACCACCTGAATTCTGTCTCAGTCGGCTGCGAGACGTGACGGACGGATGTCCCTCACCTGCCTTCGTGTTAGGCATATCCAAGGGTGTGAGTGGCGCGCCGATGACCCAGGCCTCAGACAAAGGGGGGCCCATGCTTTTCTACAAAGAGCCACATTTTCTACAAAGGTCCACACTGAACACGACATCCAGGTACGTCTTGTGGAACAGCATATTGCCAGTCTCTCCCTTATCACCTATTATCATTTTGATCCTCATTCTCCCAATTCAATTTCCAGCAACAAAAGGAATTAATCCTTTTGTTCCCTCTCACTGCCTCATGGCCGCATGCTTCCCCTTGTGTGATCGTCCCAGACCAATGGAGTCATTGCATACTTCAGTGAAACCTTAAAAGTTCCTTCTCCCCAGTATTAGAGAATTAATTAATCAAAGCAAGAAGTCATTTTTTCTTTTATCTCGTTTAATCTGGGATTCTTTTCCAGATTCCATGAGTCACGTGCCGTCTCTCTGCCCGCAAGTGTGCATTACCCCAAGTGAATGAAAATCAGCATGAATTGAATGAGAGATTATAAGCCCCAACGTGGGGGCCAATATCATTTACCTTTTCTCCAGGCCAGCACGGGCCTTTTTGTAAATAAATAGCTGTAAAGTAACGAGCTGAGTTTTCTGGCGACCTTTTCCTCTAAAGAAATTATCAATAATAATCAGTTTTACAGTAAGTTCAATTAATTTCAACTTGTCTTCCTTCAATTATTTCCGTTTACGTATATAGCCTCTCTCAAGGCCAGCTAAATACGTAAAATTGGCGAATCTTGCCAACATCGAATCTGGGCTTGCTTAAAAAAAGCTTGTAAATCGCGTTATCCGTTGTAAAACGTAAACTGTAAATGTTTTTCAAAGCGCAAAACTAAGCACACTTGCACGGGAGAAAAGACACTGACTCACGGTAAGGTATTCCATTCATTAATATGATTATTCTATAACCAATGTTAGCTTAAGGTACGTTTAAGTATTTTTATTGTAGAAGTGTGTTAAACAAATGTGAAGGTAGAAATATTATTATATTGTAACGGCCAGAGCGCCGAGCGAGTTCTGTTATTTTGTAAATCGCATTGTTGTTGTAGGAGCTCACACGAACACGTGTGCAGATAGATGCCAGAAAGGACCAGATCAAACTAGGAAGTGCTTTGCCAGGGTTTATTGCTGTATTAGAAAGCCTAGCTACCGTTTAGGAGTGTTTTTACTAATAGTTACGGCAAAGAAGTGTACAATTCTTTTGTCTGTGATATGTTAGGGTATTCATTTTTAACTTAGTTTTCATTCCAAGTGTTGGTAACCGCTTACCTCTCAGCTTAAATTCAGCTTAGAGCACTCTCGCGCCTGCGCGGTCTCAACCAGCCTTCGTTTTCGCTCACAGCGGTAGGCATGTTTGTTACCCATTTAAGAATTATCTAAACAATTTCAGCAAAGTAACGTAAGTCTCAAAGTTTTAACGTAAATAATATCAATCTCGGTACTAGTATCTATCGTTCTGCCAGAGAAATTAACGTAATTCGCCTTAAATAAGAAACTAAAAGTTCGTGTTGTAAATCCCTTCGCATTTACAGAGAATCAGCTGATTCGCCATCACTGCTAGCCCGCGCTGGCCAGCTCGCTCACGTGTTTCACCTCGCATCGCTCACTCACTCGCTCGCTGAGCGAAGTTTCATTTCACTTCGCACTTAACGTAACCTCATTTACAATTGTTTGCTAACATCGTTTTAAAATCCTTACCGTCATTTTTCACTTGTCCTTACGTAAAGTTAACATAAATCTTAAAAGTAGAGTCACTTGCAAGAATTGTTAACGTAAAACGTGTCCTTGTAAATTTCATATTAAAACGCAAATCATTTCATAAGCGCAAGCCGCTAACATTAACGTAAACATCGTTCACCGCGAGCGCGTTATCATTTTTCATAAAACGTTTTCAAAAGCAATTCTTTCAGTAAACGTTAACGTAAGTAAATCATTTAACGCAAGTTGCGTCATATTAAACTAACATTAGTAGTTCAATTCAAATATAAGGGAGTTCATTCATATATCATTTTTCACCCTCTCCGAGAGAGAGAGGGAGAGAGAGAGAGAGAGAGAGAGAGAGAGAGAGAACCAGAACACAGTATTCACGAAGCCAAGAGTACTACATCTTACCATTAATTATAGCATGCAGAATTAACATTTAGTCTCTTGTGTCTTTCATTTACACAGCGTGATACGTACGCGCATGTGTCCATCGCAGTTTGCAAGCATTTATTTATTTCATTGATCGAGTACTTCAGCGAGTGACTGAGCATTTCTAAAATTTCCATTACCTGTCGTTGCCCGAGTGGTCTTTTCATTTTCTTTATCACGAAAGACTTGCGTATACCGCAAGCACAATTCGCACAGTGTGCCACGCAAATTCATTACTTCCAGACAGGGAAGTCGTTACCAGTTTAGGACTGGCCACCACCAGTGCGTCCCAGGTCTTACCATTTCACAGTGCCACTAATTCTTGACACTGTCCATCGACTGGCTGCTGAAGTACTCCCACCTTTTACATTCTCTCCTCCACTATTACCCTCTGCCATGAGCAGTGCCATTTCACTTCCGTATATTTAAGTATACTGCATGTAGTGTCCGGGACACACCAGCACGATACCAGTGCTCAAAGGGAACGCCTCCCGAAGCGCCGCAATACCAGCCCTAAGTCCTGACAAACCTGCGTGTCCGTCCTTACGGAACGCCCAAGTAAACCTTCGTGTCCGTCCTTACGGAACGCCCAAATAACTAGTGTGTCCGTGTACAAGGGTCAGTGATCCTTCGGAACACTCAACCAGGGAACGCCTCCCCAAAGTGCCGCCATACCAGCCCTAAGTGCTGTCAAACCTGCGTGTCCGTCCTTACGGAACGCCCAATTCATTAATGTCCGTGTACGAGGATCAGTGATCCTTCGGACCATTCCAGGGGAACGCCTCCCAGAGTGCCGCAATACCAGCACTACTAGTGCTGCCCAAGGAACGCCTCCTCATAAGTGCCGTGCACCTGTATTGGACCTACAGGTAGCCCATTCCAACGTCTCCCAAGTTGGGAACGCCCGTAAGTGTGACGTACGCCACACACTGCATTCGATTTTTTCACCTCATCAGAGGGTGCCATTCACAAGGTGCCACCGAGCACCCAGTCTTTTCAGACTTTTCATTGCCACGTCGCAGAACACATTTCCAAGTGAGTACCACTGTCCACAGTAGGCCCTCCCATTCCATTCAGTACCCTTTCCTGGCCATTGTTTTCATATTCCTCCAAGCCTCTACTGCAGCCTAAGGGAAATGTCTTCCCCTGCTTCCCGCGACTTCTTTGCCAGAGAGCTAGAGAAGCTTGGAGCCCTCATAACTCTGGGCAAGGAGGCTGGTTACACTGGACCAGCACTTGACCAGTGGATAAAGACGCAGCAGGCTGCCGCGCGCCTGCAAGAAAAGGAAGAAAGAGAAGCAGAAGAGAAAGCCAGAGAAGCAGAGAGAAAGGAAAGAGAAGAAGAGAGAAAGCATGAGCTAGCTCTCCTAGATGACGCAATCTCTCTGCTAGTTTCCAAGCCCCAGACCATGAGCTGGACTCCCGGTAAGAGGTGGTTGCGGAGGTTCTGCACCACTTGTTGTGTGCGTGGGCATGCTGTAGATTCCGACCAGTGCCCAAGTCGGTCTCTACCTTGGGAGGAGAGCTTCCAGGGTGAACTTCTCCAAGGCTACCATGTAGCCCTACCTGATGAACAGTCTCCTACGGCCTATCAGTGGGTACAAGTCATGGCCGACACCGAAGCCCAGGTCTCCCTTATTTCCAGAAAGGCATTGCCTAGGGGTGCCAAAATCCAGACGGACGAAGAAATTCAGTTTGAATGGATTGACGGTAACCTCTATTCTGTTCCTTCGGTCCTTCTGAATGTAAAAATGCCCTTTCTGGACCAGGTGACCAAGGAAACCACATTGTGCCGCCTGGGCGTAGTTGACCAATTTCATGATGTTTATCAGGTGATATTGGGCCGAGATTTACTTAAGCCGTATCTCCCCTGGACGCAGCTCCCACTACCAGATGCACCGGATCCCTGCAGCATGCCTCATAATCAAACATCAATTTTAGATTCAGAGGCTAGTGCCTCTGATGTCCCAGACATCCCTTTTATTTGTGAACCTGGCCCTGACCCAGTGTCAGAGCCAGACGTTTCTTCCGCATCATCTCAGCCTCTTACCATCTTACCGCCTACCTCCTCCACTTTGGAAGAGGTAGGCCCACCAGTTAACCCCGGACTTGCTTCCGAGGATGATTCAACGGAGGTTTCCTTAACCTCCCTACCTCACATCACTGCCAGAGAGGACTCTTCACCTATGCCAGAGCACACTGCCAGCCTTGGTGACTCCACAGATTCGCAACCTGTGGGGCCATCTCGGCCTTACCATCCAGTGCCACGGAAGAGGTTCTGGAAAACGTTCTGCCGAGACTGTGGCCGCAAGGGTCACATGTCTGCCAACTATGGAGGGTGCGCAAATCACAATATTCCTGCCATCGCAATGGCCGTCACCAATCCTTCTTCACTAGGACCCCCAGCTAAGGGCCCTATAACAGTCGCACCCTTCCAAAACCATTATCAGCCAAGCCACGTCAGAGCCTACGACGACTCTGGCGCTCAAATCTCCCTGATACGGGAAGATCGAATCCCCCAAGGGGCAAACGTCGATAGACGTCACTTAATAACCATTGAAGGTATCAACCATATTAAGCTGATCCTTCTGACCGTCCAATTGAGGGTCACCAGACCTAGTTTCTCCAAAGTTTGTACCCTTGCAGTTGCAAGCTACATTCCAGGAGGTTACGACCTCCTCCTAGGGCAAGACATGAAGTCTCCCTCGCATTCCAAAAAGCCTAGGGGTCCTAACCCCACAACAAATCACTCCAAAGCAAGGAGTCATCGAAATTCTACTTCCTCTAGGAAGTACGTCCACCAACAGTCTCTCCCGTTACCAAGGAGGGAGATTGACCATTCGCAGTTCCGTTGCAAAACCTGTAACGTAATAGGGCACTCTATTAATTGGCCTGGGTGCCCTAGCCGACTACCAGCAGCGGACAATGTCCATTTTCCACAAGGCTTAGCCTTCCACAAGAGACAGGAGCCTCTGTCTCCCATTTCCAAGGGCACGCTGAGAGGTATTGCACCTCCGGTACCCGCCACAGGTCCAGTCGACCTCAACTCTCTGCCAGTGCCACTTGGCAGCACTGAGCAGTGCCAAGCTCCGTCCAGCCTGGACGTAGAGCCACCACAGAACTTGACTTCTGCGCCTGGCCCCGAGCTAGTGCCGGCGCCTAACCTAACCAAGGATCCTCCTACAGGAGATCCTCCAACAGGCATGGAGCTTACTGCAGCCCATGGCCAATCCAAAGTCCATGAGTCTTCTTCACCCTCACCACTGTCGCCCGAGGATGAACCTCCGGCAGACCTAACCTTCATACCTCCTCTGGAAAACCAGGAACTGCCCGACCAGGAGTCAGCCTGGAGTTTTCCCCTTACGACGGCTGTCGCAGCAGCTGAAGTGAGGGCCTCCCCTGCAGTAGGTTCCACCTCTACGACGGTTGCTGCAGATACCGAAGTAGGGTGCTCTCCTGAAATCCCTCAGGCTACCACTGCCTCTGCTCCTGCCGGCATTTCTGGCCTTCCCCCAGAGTCAGTGCCTCCGTCTACTCCTAGGACTGATATAGCCAGGTCCTGGAGGAATAAGAAGAAGAAGAAGAAGGGACGTAGCAAATCATTAACATACTAACAAAAGAGCCACATGCTCTCCTTGACACCTGTGCCCGAGGTACAGTGTCATATTCAATTGCAGAGTGATCCTGGCACCTACCCAGAGAAGGTAGCCAGCCTGATCTCTGCCAGTAGCACTAACCCTCTAACCCCTAGCCATTGTGATACTAACCCTTACTTAAATATACTTACCTCATTACATTTCCATCCTGGTAATGCACTAACCACTCATCATCCTCACGCTTCATTACCTCACCTCATGTATTTTAACAATTCCGCTGAACTACTGCTGTGCGTACCACACTCTGGAATGATTGCGTCTTCATTTAACTATAATGAGTAGGTTAGGCTAATGATTTAGTACCAGGGCATTAGGTTAGTAGCAAGTAGAATTTTCAAGTAACCTTATCTAGGGGTAGAGTAGACTGTCGTCACAAGACAACCCGTAGTTATTACTTAGGCTAGACTACATCACTACATTAAGTTAGTACACTTAGCATCTTTGCCTATAAGTTAGGTAGGCCACTGTAGTTAGCTGTATCGCTGCTCAAAAAACTTCAAGTTGGAGTAGGAGAACTGGGTAGTCGAGACGATCAATTTATTTAAGCCAAGACCTTCACGCCCGAAAGGGAGTGAATGCCTTCTTAACAGGGGGAGCTGTGACGTTTATAGATCGTCCGTCTACCCCGCAATTAATTAATTAATTTGATTTGGAAAACGGCAGCCATTTCTTTAGAATATCAGCTGATTTTTAGGAAACGCGGGAACCAAAACCCGCCAGCCAGAGATAGGGGATTCCCCAGTTGGGGGAAAAGTGTCTTTTGTCAGCTTTAGGGACGTATCTCAAAAGGGAAGGATGTAGGCAGATTGGTACTTCTTACACCTATATCTTAAGCTCTCTTTACTGTGACCCCTCTGCTGGCTGTATGCTTGTTTTCCAGGATCTGCCTTGATCGTGGGGGGTTAAGCTGACTTCCAACCCCCAAGCAAACCACCTGAATTCTGTCTCAGTCGGCTGCGAGACGTGACGGACGGATGTCCCATCACCTGCCTTCCTGTTAGGCCTATCCAGGGTGTGAGTGGCGCGCCGATGACCCAGGCCTCAGACAAAGGGGGGCCCATGCTTTTCTACAAAGAGCCACATTTTCTACAAAGGTCCACACTGAACACGACATCCAGGTACGTCTTGTGGAACAGCATATTGCCAGTCTCTCCCTTATCACCTATTATCATTTTGATCCTCATTCTCCCAATTCAATTTCCAGCAACAAAAGGAATTAATCCTTTTGTTCCCTCTCACTGCCTCATGGCCGCATGCTTCCCCTTGTGTGATCGTCCCAGACCAATGGAGTCATTGCATACTTCAGTGAAACCTTAAAAGTTCCTTCTCCCCAGTATTAGAGAATTAATTAATCAAAGCAAGAAGTCATTTTTTCTTTTATCTCGTTTAATCTGGGATTCTTTTCCAGATTCCATGAGTCACGTGCCGTCTCTCTGCCCGCAAGTGTGCATTACCCCAAGTGAATGAAAATCAGCTTGAATTGAATGAGAGATTATAAGCCCCAACGTGGGGGCCAATATCATTTACCTTTTCTCCAGGCCAGCACGGGCCTTTTTGTAAATAAATAGCTGTAAAGTAACGAGCTGAGTTTTCTGGCGACCTTTTTCTCTAAAGAAATTATCAATAATAATCAGTTTTACGGTAAGTTCAATTAATTTCAACTTGTCTTCCTTCAATTATTTCCGTTTACGTATATAGCCTCTCTCAAGGCCAGCTAAATACGTAAAAATATATATATATATGTGTGTGTGTGTGTGTGTGTGTGTGTAATGTGTGCCCTAATGTGAGAGAGAGAGAGAGAGAGAGAGATAGAGAGAGAGAGAGAGAGCTAAAAGATAATATCTCTAAGTACCTCGTCTCTCACGTGCCCACCCAACGTAAGACAATGGGACTTTTTCGTCCCGAGAAGAAGAGGAGGTGGAAGACACTCTGCCATTAGGACGTCAGCGTCCAAAATTGTGTTAAAAGGAAAAATGGAGAAAATGCTCATATTATCTGTGAAGGGAAACAATCAAGATTGCAACACAGGAGGTCGGGGAGCCATAAAGACGAAGGACCCATCCATCCAGACTGTCACTGCGACCGATTTCCTTCTTGGACCTACGTGACATTTATGATAGCTTTTATTTTTTTTAGAGATTACTTAACGTTCATATTTTAGCTTAGTATTAATAAATAGCAGGCATTTATGTGTAGAAATATAATACTTAATTTTTACACCAAATAATACAGATGTTAAGAGTCATACATGAACTTTTTTTTTTCAAGATTGCTTAATGTTCCATTTTAGCTTAATATTAATCAGGTACTTATATGTAGAAATATAATACTTCATTCTTGCACACAATATTACAGATGTTAAGAGTCATACAGGAAGTTTTTTTTTTTTTCAGATTACTTAACGTTTCCTTTTTAACTTATTATTAATACATAGCAGGCATTTATATGTAGAAATATAATACCTCATTTTGCACAAAATATTACAGATGTTAAGAGTCATACAGGAAACTTTTTTTTTCAGGTTACTTAACGTTTGCATTTTAGCTTAAAATTAATAAAATAGCAGGCATTTATATGTAGAATCACAATACTTCATTTTGCACAAAATATTGCAGATATTAAAGTCATACAGTAAGTTTTTTTTTTTAAATTAATTAATTAACGTTCACATATTAGCTTAATATTAATACATAGCAGGCACTTATATGTAAAAATATAATAATTAATTTTTTACCAAATATTACAGATGTGATTTTATATTATGTGTCTGTTTTATGTACCCATTGAATATTATTCACCAAGAGAGGTTCGGTAAGATGATCCGTAGAGAAAATTGCTAGCGGTAATTGGATGTATTTATAAATCCAGTTATTTTAAGCGAAGTAAATTTATTCAGAGCTTTCGTAGATAGGGACCCTCGCCCCCACCCCAACCCCCACTGTATTAACCCATAAAGATAATTCATTGCTAGAAGTAACTGGGTGTATTTATAAATCCAGTTACTTTAAGCAATGTAAATTTATTTAGAGCTTTCGTAGATAGGGACCCCGCCCCCAACCCGGGTTATTAACCCAGTATGTATTCTTCTTTGTCGCGTGTTTAGTACAAGCCGTTAGTGACGACTGTATAACGTAAACAAAAGATTGAAAATATAATAGATAATGGCCCGAAAAGATATATCAGCCCTAGATAAGGACCCCCGAACTTTAGCTGGAGGTCACTACCTAGGAAAGATCCATTTATTCCATTACTAGAATCAATTCACACTTTCGGCGATAAAGGAATTGAAGAAAAACATTGTCGTAAGATTCAGACAAAATTGTTTTAACTTGGCGTCTAAATAAACACTTTGACAGATGTCCGAACCCAATATATGTCTTTGGGCTATCTACCGGAAACTAATATTTTTTCCTTTCTTGAGTCAGTCGCTAATTCTATTTACTTTTTTTCTTCTTCCTGAGATACATACATACATACGTATATATATACACACACACATACACACACACATATATATATAAGTGATATATATATATATATATATATATATATATATATATATATATATATATATATATATATATATATAATATATATATATATATATACATGTATATGTATGTCTATCGATTCAATAATAAATGGTAATATATATATGCATATATATAATACTATAAAAATTGTAAATATGTATATATATTATATATATATTAAATGTAAATATATATTATATCATATGTCTATGATATATACTCTATCTCTTCAATTAAATGGTCTAATTTAATAATATATTAATATATATATATATATATCTGGTATATATATAGATATAATATAATATATAATATATATCTATATATATATATATAATATATATATATAGTATATGTAAGTATATATGAAATCGCGGAAAAACTGGGAATTGAAAAGAGCCAAGCATTGCTCTGAAAATCTCGGTTAGAAATTACATGATACAAACTCCCCCCACACCCCGCGCACTAAAAAGCTAGCTTCTGGAATTTGAATTTGTTCCTCTGATGAAAACAGAGAAAATCAGATTACAGAATAATTAAAGAGCAAACAATGGAGACAGAAAAAAACAATTGGCCACATTCATTCAAAGGAGTTTGCCGTAACATTTTGGGAATCCGTAACTTTGGTAAACCTCTATATATATTGTATACCACAGTACGACCTCCATTTGATATAATGAGATTCAGAGCTGAGGCCTAGCCTTACCATATCCTAAAGGAACAATGATTTAAAAAAAAAAATATTATTGGCCTAACAGGAAGACTTACCAGGCGTGGAATTAGGCCTAAATGACTTTTAAATGGAACTCGCTTTCAGAAATTATAAATATCTCAGGATAAGACTAATGACATCACGTCCTTAATACGCAATGATTTTTAGGTTGTACATAATTCTCTCTCTCTCTCTCTCTCTCTCTCTCTCTCTGAAAATCATAAAAATCATAGCCAATGTAAACCCGAGGTTCCTCTCTCTCTCTCTGAAAATGATAAAAATCATAGCCAAAGTAAACCGAGGTTCCTCTCTCTCTCTTCTGCCCACTCTCTCTCTCTTCTCCTCTCGTCTCTCTCTCTGCCCTGAAACATGTTAGTAAAAGAGAAGACCATAATTTTCATAGTCAAAGTAAACCGATGTTCCTCTTAACTGGCATACTCTTGATAATATTTATGAAAGATCCGGTAGATTTGATGCTCAGCCAACATATGAGCGAATGAGTTCATCAAAATCTTCATTTTGCTTCTCATGAGAGGAGGAAAAAAAAAATGGTGACATCAGTCATTTTCCAGACAGTGTTTTATCAGAGGAATTTGCATAATCATGCAGTGAGCTGATAGACCTTCCCTGAGAGGAAGGAAGTTCCCTAGTCTCATTCACGGTGGTCTTGGATGAGTGTATAATGAAAATTGAATGGACAGCAAAAGCGTAAAGTGAATATTAGAGAGGACTGAAAAATATAATTATAACAGTTACTTTTAAATTTGCAATAGACAGACAGACAGGATGACGATATACATACTTTCGTCTACATCACAGAGAAACTCACCGAAGATTGACTGATATTATCTGGTTTTCTAAAATAAAACCGTACGATTTTTTTTTAGTAATTTATAATTATAACTGTTACTTTTACCATTGTAACAGACAGACAGACAGGGTGAGGATAGACATACTTTCGTCTACGTTACAGAAAACGCACCGAAGAGTAACTGATATTAACTGGTTTCACTAAAAAAAAAAAATTACAGTGCCTTTTATGTTTAATTTTTTGTCTATTTATATTGAAATCTATAGTATACTAGAAAGCACCGGTGTCCAGCTTGTATGTTACTTTATCCATTTAAAATGGGACAGTTAATGTGCTGTATGTCGATCTCTTTATTATTATTATTATTATTTTTATTCTATTATTATTTTTTTTTCTCCTATCACAGTCCTATAATTCGACTGGGTGGTATTTATAGTGTGGGGTTCCGGGTTGCATCACTTTTCTTACTATGTGCGCCGTTTCTAGGATCACACTCCTCTGCATGAGTCCTGGAGCTACTTCAGCCTTTAGTTTTACTAGATTCCTTTTCAGGGATCTTGGGATCGTTTCTAGTGCTCCTATGATTATGGGTACAATTTCCACTGGCATATCCCATATCCTTCTTATTTCTATTTTCAGGTCTTGATACTTATCCATTTTTTCCCTTTCTTTCTCTTCAACACTGGTGTCCCAGAGTATCAATGAATGATACTTTCTTCTTGATTTTGTCAATCAACGTCATGTCTGGTATATTTGCACGTATCACCCTATCCGTTCTGATACCATAGTCCCAGAGGATCTTTGCCTGATCGTTTTCTATCACTCCTTCAGGTTGGTGTTCGTACCACTTATTACTGCAAGGTAGCTGATGTTTCTTGCACAGGCTCCAGTGGAGGGCTTTTGCAACTGAATCATGTCTCTTTTTGTACTGGATCTGTGCAAGTGCCGGACATTCGCTTGCTATGTGGTTTATAGTTTCATTTTTCGTATTGCACTTCCTACATATGGGAGAGATGTTATTTCCATATTTTGTTCTTTGGACATATCTGGTTCTTAGGGCCTGATCTTGTGCTAATGTTATTATTCCTTCAGTTTCCTTCTCGAGCTCTCCCCTTAGTAGCCATTGCCACGTGTTATCGCTGGCTAGTTCTTTAGTCTGTCTCATGTATTGTCCGTGCATTGGTTTGTTATGCCATTCCTCTGTTCTGCTTGTCTTTCTCCTGTCTCTGTATATTTGTGTTTCTTCGCCTACTTTTATCAGTCCTTCTTCCCATGCACTCTTGAGCCACTCGTCTTCACTGGTCTTCATATATTGCCCCATTGCTCTGTTCTCGATATTGACGCAGTCCTCTATACTTAGTAGTCCTTTCCCTCCTTCCTTTCGTGTTATGTATAGTCTGTCCGTATTTGCTCTTGGGTGTAGTGCTTTGTGTATTGTCATATGTTTCCTTGTTGTCTGGTCTATGCTGCGAAGTTCTGCCTTCGTTCATTCCCCTATTCCAGCGCTGTATCTGATTACTGGCACTGCCCATGTGTTTATGGCTTTTATCATATTTCCGGCGTTGAGTTTTGACTTGAGTATCGCCTTGAGTCTCTGCATATATTCTTTCCTGATCGTGTCCTTCATCTCTTGAGTATATACCCCTCCTTCCATTATTCCCTGGTATTTGTATCCCGTCTCATCTATGTGTTTGATGCTGTTCCCATCTGGTAGCTTTATCCCTTCAGTCCTTGTTACTTTGCCATTTTGTATGATTATTATTATATTATTATTATTATTATTATTATTATTATTATTATTATTATTATTATTATTATTATTATTATTATTATTATTATTATTATTATTATATTAGAGTTTGCAGCAGGCGGTCAAGAACAAATATTTAGGCAAAACGAGTCTGGCATTCTAATGTCTCGTAAAATATAACATTAGAATAATTTTCCATTTTCAAAGGAAAAAAAAATAATTTTGGAAAAACGAGTGTCATTCCACTGTCTCGTAAAAATATAGTGTTTAATAATTTTCCTTTTCCAAAGAGCAAAATCGGGGATGAATCCTTAGTTTGTATACTACTGAAATTAAATGAAAGGTTCAGACGATGAACTCTGACTCAATACGACGAAAGGGTCCGACGCAACAAATTCTTCCGATTTTGGATAATTCGTTGAGATAGCTCTTAACTTTTCGGACCCCAAAGTTACCGAAGCGACTGAGATTGACTCACTTTATCGATTTAAAATGTGAATCCATTGCAATAATGTTGAGTGGCATAAGCAAAAGGTCACATAAATAGTTTGTACATACCTAAAAACAAGTAAAAAGCAATAGAGTTTTCTGTACAGCTGTACAGCCTATAATCAAGGACACTAGAAATTGATCTATCCTTTGGTGGGCTTGGTTTAATGCCGTATGACCCCTAAATAAAGCAAGTGAAATCCTGAGGTAGATTAAACTTCGCTAATCTTACCAAATTGTTCAGTGAAATACTAATAATTTGATTTTTTATAGCCATCTGCGATGTAGTTTCTTTGTAATTTTATTTGACACGAATCATATAGAGCGCAAAACATTCTCCAGTAATTTTAAAGAGTTATAAATGCAATTGAAGTGAAGAGCCATATTCACTATTTCGTATATCTTCAGAACCGAATTTCCTGAATAATATTCGCCCTCCTTCCTAGAGAGAAAGCTCTATACCAGTTTACGTTCAATCGAAATAAAAAGCGAGAGAGAGCACTGCAGAATCAAAGTAGCATCCAAACACAGATCTGCGAGATGAAAGGGTTTTCTGAGCGCAAAGCTTAAACAAACATCTACGGCAGTTACTATCCCAGCATCGGAAGCTAACTCGCGTGTGTTGTCACTTTCAGGTATATGTCAAAGCATGTAAATACACGCACAGTTAAAATTGTTATGGTGTCTTATATAAGTTATTCTCGGCAACAATTATTACGTTAAACTGTACCTTCCCGTAATATATGGATATATCTATACCATATATCTTGAAACGATTTTATACTTTGATATTGACAGCTGTTGCGTCTCTGTATTCCTGTAATTCATCGTTGAAAGAGTTGGTTTCGTGCTCGAATCCGATGTCCGGGTTCGATTCCCCGCTCTGCCAACGGGAAATCAGAGGAATTTATTCCTGGTGATAGACATTCCTTTCTCGATGTGGTTCGGATCCCACAATAAACTGTAGATCCCGTTACTAAGTAAACAATTGGTTCTTAGTAAGGGAGATGTTAATTAGCTCAGTGGTGTCTGTTTAAATTACAGTATATTTAACTTTTTTGTAATACCATTCTCACAACCCCTGGCATTTGTTGATACGGGTTTTATTTTTACCATTCACCATTTTTTTGTTTGCATCTTATTCGCTCTCTGTTTTCCATGGTTTATTAGCATTTGCTGTTCAGCAAATTCTCCAAAGTATTGAAAGGAACTAAAGACACTAATGAGAAAATAACAAGAAAGAAGTTAGCAAGAGAGAGAGAGAGAGAGAGAGAGAGAGAGAGAGAGAGAGAGCGAGAATTGTTACCCGTGTAACATCTTTGTGAAAGAATTGTGTAACATTATCACTCTATCCTGATATATCTTTTGTAAAAAATATTTTTCATCTATTTATACTAATTGGAAAATAAATTTAAAAAGGCATCTGTCTTTCTTGCAATTGGGTTGAGGTGACAAGAGAGCAGCGTTCTCCAAATAAATTCTGAAAACCAGCTTTGTAACAAAAAATATATATATCAGAGGCAATGTTTTACCTTATAAAAAGAAAGAAAGAAAAAAAAACTCGTTGGGGGTAAATGTGCCATTATCCCAACTGACCACACGGCTACCTACGGTCGATGATAAGACATTCCCCTAACCCTAAAAATATATACATAACTAAAAAGGCTTCCGAAAAAAAACTAATAGTTCCGAGGAATCATTTTCCAGAATGTTTTTGGAGACTAACAGTTATAAATCAAGTTGTTAATATTTCATTATATAAAAATGTGAAGTGCTGTCATTACTCTGTGTGTGTGTGTGTGTGTGTGTGTGTGTGTGTGTGTGTGTCAAACTAACACAAAAATCATTATTGTGATATCATAAATGAATGACAGAGTTTTTTTAAAAGTCACTTTAACGGTTTGTGTCACTGGAATTATCGATTTAAAAAAAATAAATGTAAATTAACTTGAAGTAATACTATTTGGGGGGTGCATGTGATAATACCGGCGAACTGAAAGAGTCGGTTATTTCGATAAAATAACCTCAAAATTTAACTGTGGCTTAATACAGGAAAAACATCTCATGTCCAATAAAACGAAAAGGCTCGGATCAGCCAGTTCACTTCCTGACAAAATTCTCCTTACTTGGATGTCGCAGGTAACTGTAATTAGCCCGTAGTTGTCATTACACCATTTCTCCAAAAAATTATCCTGTACTAGAAATTCACCCGTGAATCCATTACGAATAAAAGGAATATATATAAATGGCGTAGTTCTTGTGCCCATGTAACGTTCATCAGTATTGTTCCAGCCTCTTCAGAATTTATACGTAGAAAATTCTTTTTAGGGTAATCAATGGTCTAAAATACCTGTTGCAAAAAATTACTGCAAATCCTTTCCTATGATATACAAGTTTTCTCTTACATGCTTGTTTAAGAGGTCCGTCTCTTTAGATTTATCGTGAAATTTCTAAAAAAAATTTTGGGACGATGACTTTTCCTCATCGGTGTGTATCTGTGTACGGGCCAAGAGAGAGAGAGAGAGAGAGAGAGAGAGAGAGAGAGAGAGAGCGAGAGAGAGAGAGAGAGAGAGAGAGAGAGAGAGAGAGAGAGAGAAAGCAGGATGTACCCGACTGGGCATCAGAAAACTGAGACGTCATAATATGACAAACGCCTTCTCCAAGAAAGCGCTATGAATAGCTCCCATGCGCCGGTTGTTTTCGTAAACGAAATGAGTCAATAATGCCAATGAATTCTTTGTGTTATTATAAAGCAACTATTCTGATTAAACGTCCTGTTCAAATAATATACCAATATCCATTTTATTTAAATCTGGATGCGGTTGATTTAAAACATTCTCGCGTCTGAAAAACTGGGTGTAAGTTTCAAGTGTCATCGTATTTGAAATGACCCACAAAGCGTAAAGGAAACTTGATGATACTATCGTGCAACGTGCAATTACGTTTTGTCTTTTGCAATTTTCTGGGTATCGCAGTTCTTAGTTTACCAGAGTAAATGCGTCGGAAAAGGTGTGGAATATCAGATGTAACGGAATCCATCCCTGTTGCAATTATACAGCCTGGAATGAGGGATATTCACGGTTAGAATGCACGTCGCAGCTGCTCTATCTCATCCTGGGAGTCGGCGCAGACGAAGGTGTCATCAATGTAGCGCACATACATCCTCGGTTTCCTGGAAATCTGGAAGACCCTCTCTTCGACGGTACCCATATAGAAATTGGCGAAAAGGACCCCAAGGGGAGATCCCATCGCCACGCCGTCGATCTGGGTGAACATATAGTTGCGGTGATCAGCAAAAGGGGCCTTCTTAGTGCAGATTTCGAGCAGGGCTCGAAGGGCATGCTCTGGGATGTTTAAGGATGGTGTGTCGGGGTCCCTGTAAACTCTGTCCAAGATCATTTGTATGGTCTCGTCAACGGGGACGTTGGTGAACAGGGAAGTCGGCCGAGTTCTTGGACGCCCTACGAGCAACGCCCCCCGGAGGATGCATCGCTTCGATGGATGTAGAGTCCCTCTTTACCAACGTCCCCGTAGACGAGACCATACAAATGATCTTGGACAGAGTTTACAGGGACCCCGACACACCATCCTTAAACATCCCAGAGCATGCCCTTCGAGCCCTGCTCGAAATCTGCACTAAGAAGGCCCCTTTTGCTGATCACCGCAACTATATGTTCTCCCAGATCGACGGCGTGGCGATGGGATCTCCCCTTGGGGTCCTTTTCGCCAATTTCTACATGGGTACCGTCGAAGAGAGGGTCTTCCAGATTTCCAGGAAACCGAGGATGTATGTGCGCTACATTGATGACACCTTCGTCTGCGCCGACTCCCAGGATGAGATAGAGCAGCTGCGACGTGCATTCCATGACCACAGCTGCCTCACGTTCACGATTGAACATTGCCAAGATCGCCGCCTCCCCTTCCTTGACGTCCTTGTCGAACAGCGAGACTCCGAATTCAGCACGAGGGTGTACACGAAGCCGACGAACCTGGGAATGTGCATGAACGGTGAGAGTGAGTGCCCTGAGAGGTATAAGCGCTCCACCATCAGCGCCTTCGTCAGGAGGGCCCTCTCACACTGCTCCTCCTGGAATGACACACACAGTGAGTTGGAGCGCGCCGCCCAGGTCCGCGTCGACAACGGACACACCAATCGTGCTGTTGATGAGTCAATAAGGAAAGGTATGGAAGCCTGGTACCACCGGGAACCCCGCCCCGACGTTGCAGAGCCCATCAAGCTTTTCTACAAGGGGCACTTCCACCGGAGGTACAAGGAGGACGAACAAGCCCTCAAAAAAGATCATCGAGGAAAACGTCAGCCCCGCCGACCCAGACAGAAATATTAAGATGATTATATATTATAAAACGAAGAAGACGAGCAGCCTGGTGATGAGAAACAATCCTTCGGCGCCCCTGCAGGATCCCTTGAAGAAGCCGAGTGTGGTCTACCGTTACACATGCCCCGTCCGAGGATGCCTCGGCAAAGAATCGTCGGTATGACCTCCATGCGTTTCTCCAAGCGAATCTCCTGCCACGCCCAAGAAGGAGCCATATTCAACCACGCCAGGACTGCTCATAACAAACGGATAAGAAGAAATGATATTATCCCTAATATCACCATAATCGATCAAACAACGGATCCCCGACGTCTGCGCCTCCTAGAAGCCCTCCATATAGGCAAGGAAAAACCAAACTTGAATATCACTCAAGAAACGTTTCTCCTTCCCACCGCCGCCCGGAGAGCAGCGAGCGACCCCCCGACGATGCCATATAATCAGGAGCCCCCACAGGATGATACGATTCCTGCTACAGACGGAATCCCTGACGTTCATTCCCAGGCATGCTACTGTGGCGCTCGCACGAGAGAATCCCCGAGACCTTCGAGGCGAGATCCACGGCTTCGCCCAAGACCGGCCCGACCAATGAGAATGCAACTCTAGGTCCGAGCCGCTATAAATACCGTTCCGCAAACTTTCTTGCTACAGTCACTTCAACCGACTCGTCAGAAGATGACCTACGAGAAGGTCGAAACGTCACGTGATACCAGCTATACCAGCACCAATACCAGCCCTTAAACCTAAGACGACCCCGGCCCGAACTGGACTACGCCTACGGAATAATGCCAGCACTGACGACGACCCCTGCTTGACCTGGACCTGATATCTTGTTCTAATAAAAGATTCCTTCAGCATTTATAATTTTTGAAAATTCCCAATATGAATATTCGCCAGTTACTCAGAAACATCGCTGAGCCTGAGAAGCGAATTGTAAGGAAAATAGAAAAAGCTATATATAAGATCAACTCGCTTAATTCTGCCATCCTTTTTAACAACAATAATAATAATAATAATGAGTAGAGAACAGAACGCAAAATTAATATTCTCATACTAATAAACACTATCGGCTTATAACTACTATTTCATTACCATCATTATTAGAATAGTTTACCCAGATTATACTACTACTACTACTACTACTAATAATAATAATAATGAAGAAGAAGAACAGAGAACAGAGTACAAAATTCAAATTCTCACATTAATAAAAATCAGTATCGTCTTATAACTACTATTTTATTACCATTATCATTGGAATACCTTAAAACAAGTACGGTTACCCGACTTAACCTCACGCTCGCTTCACATCTACGTAAGCTGATTATTTCCAGGTCTTTGAACAAAGTAGCTTTCGATTAGATTGCTTTTTCAAAAACTTGGATTATTTCGTAAACGTCAGCAGGTATGGCAACATATTTGTGATACGTTTTCCTGTAATACCTTCTCTACCTATAAAGAATGCTATAAAGTCGACTATAGAAAATTGAGAGAGGTCACTACCCTGATGCAGGTGACTGACTAGAAGCAGCTGAATGATAGGCAATTTGCATTGCAATTTCCGCTAACGATCCTGAATGAACGAAAGATGACCTCCTGTGGTGACGTAATGTGGGATGCAATGCAGATTCTTTTTCTGAGAAGACCTCACATCAAACTCTTCTCATACAAGAAGTATTCGAGTAGGGAATGTAAAAAAAAATTGAAACACCATCATGGATGAGACGAGCGGTTTTAATTACGCTGTGGTTGAATGGCAGCAAATCATCTTTGGACTTTGAAAGGGAATGTACGAAAATAAACTCTTCTGTTACAGTCCTCGAATTCTATTTCGGATCATAGTGAAGAGAGCGCTTACGCCGGTATTTTACGTAGCCAATTAAAATGCATTAAATAAACTGGAAGATTACGTACCATAAGGATCAAATGCTTCAGAGATGATTTCTCAACGTCAATGACGCTAAATCATTTGTGTAAATGTGCTCAATCATCAGACAAGAGAAGGGGCAGTACAACGAAAGACCTCTGCGCAGAAAAAGATGGACAGGTATTATACCTTTAAGCGCTTGCTTTTATTCTTACAGACTGTGTGATTTTGGGGGGAATGATATTGTAAATAAGAATGTCTATAAAACGAGAATATAAATATAATGATGGTGATGGAATTCCCCCTACCCTGACATTCTTTTGAACAGTACTCGATAGCCCGAAACTTTTACAAATGTCACACGCTTCCACAAACCTCTCTCTCTCTCTCTCTCTCTCTCTCTCTCTCTCTCTCTCTCTCAACAGTTCCCGTATCAGAGTATCACAGCTCACAAACAGACCGTTATTGGCCGCTCTTTATTGGAAGAATTAAGAGAGAAAAGAGAAATAATAGATATTTTTTTATTTTAGATGGTGTCTCGCTATTCTGTTATTTATTCTTTATCGTCTCCTACCACTGCATTTCTTTTGTAGAACTTAGATGCGTTGATGATTTAGATAACTATAAGAATTGTGTAACTGAATGGACGGAGAGGTGAATTCCTTCATATTTATGTCTAAGGAGATGTACTAACAATATTTTCCGAAGAAGAAAATGATTTCCAAGAGCTGAATAAATTGACTTTGTGATCACACCTCAGCTCACGCCAAAGATAATGATTAAGACTCCATGGCGATGCAGTTGGAGCGCGAGAGTGAAATACAATTAAATTGTTTATTTCCAGTTCCTCGTAGAATTTAGAATTTCTCACGATATCTACGCAAGAGTATGATGAAGCTCAATAGCGAACTCTATACAAATCAACGAACAAGGTCATCTGTAGGTCACATATATTAATTCTTATGACATCTATGCTTTTCATATCACACGTTGCTGCTAAATCTATCAAATGAAACATAATAAATGACATCACCTTGCGTTCTATAATTCTGGGGAATATTTGAAATTCATCCAAAATTTTCCCAAAAATATATTTTGGATAATACTTGTATTATCAGTAAATGATATTTGGGTTTTAGAAATTCATGCAAATACTTTTGTCTTAAATGTAGTATCGTGGCATGTAATTGTTCCCAAAATCAAATTAATTCTTTTACAAGAATATGAGTGCAGTATTTGAGTAAAGTGACGAATATAAGTGATATTGTATAGGATACGGTATATTTTTGGGGAGTGAGGCGCAGAGGCCAGCAAATATAATTCGTCTCCCAGAATGGGATGGAAATTCAATCCTCAGGTTTAATTTACTACCGTACAGATGATGCGGTGAAAGGTATAAATTAATGTTATATACGCCGCTGTGATTTTCTTTGTATATATCACGTCAGGAGTCCTTTTCTATTAAAAAATATTAAATTTTATTTGGGTGAACATTCCACTAAACATAAATATTATAACACCAGAATTTTAGTATAGGGCTTGCAAATAAAACTATAAACTTCCAATCAACAGGTGCAAAGACAGAGACTGATGCTACAATTAAGGTAATTTTTAAAACCTGGACTACAGTAACATGTATGTAAGCCTTGTATCAGATTCAAAGGGCTCTTCTCTCTGAAATTCATGAGAGAGAGAGAGAGAGAGACGGAGAGAGAGAGCGAGAGAGAGAGATAGAGAAGATGATAGAGAGAGAGAGAGGAGAGAGAGAGAGAGAGAATGAGTTTCCGTCATCAATGTCTCAAAGTAAGAGGCTTGATGAAGACAAATGATACCATGGACTACGTGAGGTATCTACTCCTTCAGCTACGGTAATGACCCATTATTTTTTTAAAGAAAATTGCCAGTGTGTATTGTAACTGCAACTCGAAATACACAGCACAGCTGCTTTCTCAGTAAATGTACCTCATATGAATCTGTTCTTTGCTCCCAAGACGGTCTTACTCGATTTAAAACTTTGAGATGTTTAGTACTTAATATTATGAAAATGACGATTGATATTTACAGAGAGAAAAAAATTAAAAGTAACTCCTAACTTTTTGGCTTGAAGCTAACGTTGCAAAACTATTGAAAAAAAAAACAAATATATGATTATATATATATACATTATATATATATATATTGTATATATTACTTGATTTGGTCTTTAAAAAATCTTTGTAACATGTGCATAACTGTCAAAGTCCCATCGTACTTCTCATTTCATGACGGTCCCTATGTCTCGTGCTACGATCGAAAGTTAAATATAATTCCATTGTAGTTTATTTTAGTTAAATATAATTTTATTTCAGTTTATTTTAGTTTTATTTTAGTAATGCTATTTTGAAGATGTGTGACATACTCATCCATTCAACTGTGGGTATGATGGGTGGGGCATGGACTAGCCTCATAGAGGCCAATTCAGAAAAAAACGACACCGATCTCGAACACGGGTTGTTACGACCCTGGTTGGCCGTGGGTCTGGTGCAGGTTTGTCTGCACTAAAGGAGGTACACTCTGTGTTGTTACAGAGTATCCAGCAAAAAATGGTCAATGGAGACGAAAACACCTAGGAAAACTCAACAACATTTATTAACAAAGAAAAATAAAGTCAAAGCCAACCTTGTAACTGCCAAGGACAAAGTCTAGTCCTTAAATAATCCCTTGGGATTCCTAACTACTAAAAACTAAACCCTAAACAGAGATAAAGAGAGAAACACATGAATGCAAATACATCAAAATATACAATATAACTGGCCAGATCAAAATGAATAAAATAACCAATACCTAAAACTAAATAGGATGGGAAGGAAGGCAAAGAGTAACAGGGAGAAAACGCTTAACCTCCTACCTATGTTTATAATTCTAAACTTATTATATGAACAAACATAAAAGCCACGAGGCTGTTAACATCATAAGAACAAAACAAACAAAGGGGGCAACAAATTCCAACTGTCTCAACAGTTCATTATATGATATAACTATATATATAAATAATAATAACAAAAAAAAAATATCTCCTCACACTCTGAAGGGGAATCCGTGATCCAGGACTAATAATAAAGGTCTTGCCTTACAGTAGGCCGTGATCCAAATAATTTCAGAACTCTGCTAACAGGGGAGTACAGAAGCACCAGGAAGGAGGAGTCGAGAGGTCCTGCACGACCATACAAAAAGGAACGCTTACCTGGGATCTGTCTCCCTACTTGACTTCTGACGGGCATCAAGGCCCCCACAGCTGCAATAACCAAGGCGTCCTGGAAAAGCAACTGCTTCTAACACCTCAGGAAAACTCTTCCACTGAGGTGGCAGTGAGATAAGTCCGCAGGTGGCACAAATCACCTGCCATACAAGCAGGACACAACAGCGCAGGTGGCCAGAAGCGTACCTGCGAAGGACAGCACTCAAAGTACAGCGTACACAACACCGCAGGTGGCCAGATGTGTACCTGCGAAGGACGGCTCACAATACTTCCAAAAGCGTGGATAAAATATAGTAAGTGCGGCAGCTGCAGAGCTA